>NW_027466156.1:730000-815000 GCF_046127955.1 Nelusetta ayraudi
GAAGCAAAGATCACCATGAACAAGTCTCAAGTCTGGCTCATCCTCACATTGGAGGCCTGTTTTTAACCAGTCGGGCTTTTGAGTGTCGAGGCAGCGACTGAAACAAGTTGAACTCAAACCGATAGAAATGCCTTAAAAGGCGTCTCTGTTCTCCAGTTGGTCTCCTGGAATTGAGGCAGCGACTGAAACCAGTCGCTCTAAATAACACGTAGGTTCAGGAAGCTGTTGCTGAACCAAGACCAGCATTAGCCAGTCTAAAACCTGCTTCATCCCTGCTTAAAAAGCTCCAGTCTGAGGCATTTTCATTCACTCAGTGCGTTTCCATGCAGAGCTTAATCGGACTAAGCAATAATTTGCTTTTCTCGTCCAATCAGAGTTCTCACCTTGTCCCCGTATACATGCAGCTGAGAAATTCAAATTATTAACGGGAACGTGTCCTCCTCCCAACACTAGAGGGTGGAGTGAGTCTTTTCAGCTGGTCAGCTGCTTTCCGTGGACATATTACATCATTACGATATGTACGTGTTACTTTACAGATAAGGTAATAAAATAATAAAACTTTATTTGTACAGCGCTAAATCACAACCAAAGGCGTTTTATACAATCAGAGAGAACCAACCGGGCCCCCGGAGCAAGCAAGATGCGACAGTGGCTGGGAAAAACTCCCCTGTGGGAAGAAACCTAGGGCAGAACCAGACTCCAGAGGGCGATCATCTGCCTATGAGTAGTTGGGGTGAACTACAAAAATAGAGGAGAGACAGAGAAAGAGAGAAAGGAGCAGAGTGAGCCTGGGTGGCAGACAGGACAGAGTGAAAAACAGATACACCAACCAGGCAAAACGGATATAAACACAAAGAATAGGAAATAATTCAAGGCTGCTGTCCATGTGGAGTGTAAGTGTCCATGCTTTGGAAGGCAAGAGCCTAGCTCGATGGACAATCTGCCGATAGGACTAGTCCAGGTCCTAAGCGTGGTGGTGGGATGAAGCGATGACAGCAAGACCCCCAGGACAGCACAATCCAGCTCCTGGCGCAGTGGTCATCACCTGCCGGGGACACAGAGACTGCGGCAGTATCATGCATATCGAGCATACTGTACAAAGCATAATGAGAGCTTGGACAGAGTGGATAGAGTAAAAGATTGATTGGGTGAGGAGAGTGATAAAGGTTCCGCCTGCACAGAGCAACGATCCCTGTAACGGGAGCGAAAGATCTCCCTCCACGGCGTAAGCCTACAGCAGCTTAACTGACAGTGGATGGAGTCTAACTATAAACTTTAAGAGAAAGGAAAGTCTTAAGTCTACTCCTAAATAAACTAACTGTGTCTGCCCCCCTCACCGAGGGTGGAAGATGATTCCAAAATAGAGGTGCCAGGTAACTGAAACACCTACCTCCTGACCTAACTCTAGAAATGATTGGGATAACTAAAAGACCTGAGTCCTCAGAGCGAAGGGCTCTTGGAGGATGATAAAGTTCAATTAGTTCCCTAATATAAGAAGGAGCCTGAGAATGAAGAGCTTTGTAAGTTAAAACTAGAATCTTAAATGCAATTCTAAATTTGACTGGCAGCCAATGCAAGGAAGCTAAAATTGGAGTAATATGCTGCCTCCTTCTAGTTCCGGTTAACAATCGTGCCGCAGAGTTTTGGATTAACTGTAATGTCCTAAGGGATGAATTTGGGCATCCTGCTAGTACTGAGTTACAGTAATCTAGCCTAGACGTAACAAAAGCATGGACTAGTGTTTCTGCGTCTTTGAAGGATGGAAGATGTTTTAAGCCCCTAGGAGTTGACTGTTACAACGCCAATTCCCCTCCATTATTTTATACAAACTGGCTAGCTTTGCAGAATACCGCGTGGTTGCAAACCAGTTTGCAGTGCACAAATCCACAGGTAAAAAAATTGTGTACAGGTTTTGCAAAGGAACGGTGTCTTCAGTTATACACACGCTCATTAAAGTGCCGACCGTGGAGGAAGCTCGTGCCGCTGCACGCCGTTTCCAGCAGAATAACAGCGGAATTACCAAAATAAAAACAAATCAGAAAAAAATCTCTTTGGTGTGCTTTTATTTACAAAGTTAAAATTCTTCTAACTTACAAAAAATATGAACGAAAAGGTAGAAATATAAATACGAACGAATACCTATTTGTTCAGGGGTGCGCAAAGCCGGAGCCCTGCATTTGCTGCGCTACCCTTTTAAAAAAGGTCTCCGTTGCGCGTTATTTTAATATGTCCATCTCTTTTAGAAGAGAAAGCATCGCCCCGGTCTCATCCTCACATTCTTATTCACGTTTGCGAGGTTGTTTCTCCGGTTTTTCGCACCGTCTGTTTTGTTAGACGATGTAGTTCTGCGGTCATGAGTCGCGAGAGGGAGACAGTCAATAGTCCGTCTAAGGCATGGCAGAGAAAGTTGAATTCTAATCGCATTATCTGGGTGTCTCAATCGGAGTTCTCAAACTCCGATCATAATCGGACTAAGGCAATAATTGTAATTTCTCTAGTAATGTAAACGCACTGAATCTCCCTTAAAACCTCACAGAAGTCACAGGCGAGGTATAGAAGAGCTTGTGAAGAACGGCTGCCGCCGCTAAAGTTAGCATTAAATTAGCCCCAAAAAAGTGATTGGCTGTGGGGAGCAGTTACAGCTCACCACTGCACCGCGTGGCTTTGCTAGGCTAATTCATTGTGACTCCGCCGAGGCCGTTCCAGTTACAACAACCTGCAAACTGTCCCCACTGCTATTCCTAAAGATTTGGCCAACACTTCTCGGTTTGCAGACGCACCATGTGACCAGCCGTCACCTGCGGTCAGCGCGTTAGACTCCTGCCAAGCGCCCGAACCGAGGGAAAAAAATAAAAAAAATAAAAAAAACACGGGAGTTGGTCTGGCGCTCGGTGGGAGTCGTGTGTTCACACTTCTGTGCAGCTGGTTCACATTTCTCTCTGTTTTTGTTTGTGTTGCTATTTCAGCGTGCTAACGTGTTCTCAAGCGGCTGCTGCTGCTGCTTGCAGAGAAAACACATTGGGCTCTCTCTCCAGTTGACTGAGGTGGCAGCTCCTTGGAAGCCGCTTGGAATGCGTGGCTCTGACCTCATACCTGCCGGGACGGTGTCCAGACTTCCTGTTTGTGTCGCCGCAAAGCCCTCTCGGCTCTGATCGTTGAGGCTAACCAACTCATTATGATACTTCACTACCTGTTGAACTCATCAGTCCCCATTTGTTTAGCCCTTGGGGGGGTCGAGGGACGAGCGTCGGTCTGTTAGCCGCGGCCTGCGCTAGCATGCTAACGATCCTAGTTAGCGTCTGAGCCTGATCCGCTCGTTAATAAAAAGTTGCCTAACGACGTAGTGCTGCTCATTTGTAATCAGCCAAGCTCTGATTAGCTAACCGTTGATTAGCCCGGTTGTCGGTTGTGTTGCGTCTATTTGTGTTGGTCGCCGAGGATAGTCACAATGATATTCACGATGATAGTCACGAGGATAGCCACGATGATAGCCACAATGATAGTCACGAGGATAGTCACGATGATAGTCACGAGGATCGTCACGATTATAGTCACGAGGATAGTCACGATGATAGTCACGATGATAGTCACGAGGATAGCCACGAGGATAGCCACGATGTTAGCCATGAGGATAGTCACGATGATAGCCACGATGATAGTCACGAGGATAGCCACAAGGATAGTCACGATGATAGTCACGATGATAGTCACGAGGATAGTCACGAGGATAGCCACGATGTTAGCCACGATGTTAGCCACGAGGATAGTCACGATGATAGTCACGATGATAGTCACGATGAGTGAAAAATCTATCGTTTTATGCACAATCAATGTCTGGTTCACAATTTAAGCTTGAGCTAGCAAGGTCTGGCAAAAACAAACAATGAAACTTGGCACTTCCAAGTCTATTAGTGTCTGAATGATGACAGAATTCCAATAGAGTCATTTAAAAAAAGCAGAATGTATGGAGACGGATCTGCAAGTTTGTCTCAGAAGTTTGCCCCAGCGTCGGAAATGAATGACAACTGGCGGAAAAAACATGAAGTAGTGAAACGCACAATGTTTGGCAGGGGAGTCGAGTCAGACAGCAGCAGCAGCAGCAGCAGAAACAGCAGCAGCAGCAGCAGCAGCAGCGAGGACGGGAAAATGGGATCAGCAATAAAAAATAAAGCAAGTAAAAAAAGAGTGGGGGCTTCAGTTAAAGACTTGTTCTGTCAAGCTGTGGTTTTGCTCTCGGCTGGAGGAATTCAGTGAGATCATGGGAGAAGTGTGAGAGCGGCTGGTTTCGCAGGCAATCGCGCTTGGACAACATATGAAGTCTGGTGCGAAAGACAAAAAAACAAGTGTTTTTAGAAAAGGTATCAGCCTCATTCATCTGCTGGTTTGACTGTTTCTACGTAATTACCAGTGTAGAGTGGAAGTCAATGATCTTAGCTAATCTGCTAACAAGGTATTCTGGGGGAAAAAACTGATCTCAGCACATAGTATTCTACATACTGTTTGGTTTAAGCTAACCTGTAAGCTAATGTCGGACAACCAGTCAACTAGTCTAAGCCTTTTCCTTTATAGCTAAAGTTAGCTGAAAAGTTGGCTAACGTTGCACTCAGTTTTATGTTTAGCTAGCTAGCTTGTTTTTTTTTCTAAAGAAACACTGAAAAATATGTCATGTGACTTCACTAAGCTACTGCAAAAAAGATGTCCTGTTTTAGCACCTCCTGCTGAAACGCTACAGCCGATTAATGTTTAAACAATGCTAAACAAACAACAGAAAACATATCTTGCACGTACACACACACACAGACACACACACAAACATACACTCAATCATTACATGGACTGTGGTTCAACCTGAGGCCACTGCAGGAGATTGATGTGACCTCAGTGGATTAGCGAGACATCGTTCCTCAGTTGGCTCTCACAGCGTCGACATCTTGACGTCATTTAAAACTTTCTCCCCATTTTGTGGCTTAATTAATAAAACACGAGTACTTTCGGGCCCTGATTTGCTAAAGGGACCAACTGATGAATAGCTGAACATTTTGGCGGCATTTTCACATCTAAAGTCTGTCAGCGGAACGCCGGTGTGTGTTGTCATTGCATGGCTAAGTGCACGCAAAGTAGCACTAGCGCAGCTGCGGAGCAAGGAAGACGGTTAACGATTGTAATGCGCCGAGGGAGAACTGAGCACTGAGCCATGTTGATCGTAACGTGCGTTCGGTAATGAGGTCCACACATCCATCAGCCACTCTGGCTGGCTTTGAATAGCAGCGGCGGCGGCTAGCTGTTAGCGCACGTTACCGCCTGTGAATTCTTCCGTCTGTCGGTCTGTCTGTCTGTCTGGCTGTTAAATCCGGTGGTCTGAGTGCCGCCGGCCCTGGACTTTGTGCTGGATGATTGGTTGGGGAGAGTTTTGGCACCGCGGCAGAGGAGGTAAGAGAAACCAGAGGGGCCGCCACCGCCACTGCCGCCGCCTCAGCGCTGCAGCCAAAAGAACAACTGGCACAAACTTGATGCTTTGACAGAGAGAGAGAGAGAGAGAGAGAGAGAGAAAAAGAGAAAGCGTCTTTCTCTGGCAACGTCACCAGACGACTTCATTGGCTGAGAAAAGGAAAAAAAATAAAACCCTCAACGTCCTTTCTTTGGCTTTGCGTAGCTGCTTTCAGCCTGATGCTAACGTCAAGGACTCACGCTTGGCGCTAACGCCAGGAGGAAACCAGACAACCGCGCATTTATAATTCTGCCCGGCGACGGTGACGCATCAACGGGAAGCTGCTTTCCTGATTTATTTCACGCCCTGTGATTTACGGGAGCCACTGCCGTACTTTGGAGCTTGTATTAGCATGTTTAGCATATTGCAACGCTATCACCAGAGCTAGCAAAAAAAAAAAGACTATTAACATTAGAGTTTCTCACTGAAGGCATCAAAAACTATGTGAGGACACTCATGGAAGTATGTGGGTAACTAGAAAAGTCTAAAATAACTCAAACATGTGAGTTATTGAACATGGTTTTTCTTTGCTGCATAATTACATATATTTTGCTTTTATTTTGAATGTCTTCAGTGTCTATGTGCAATGCAGTAAGTTGTAAAGATAAAACAATAAATGCATGAGAAGGTGTGTCCAAAAAACATCTGGCTAAAATAAGCTCCAGCTGTGCTAGCCAGGACCTGGATGCGAAAGAAGCTCCAGCTGTGCTAGCCAGGACCTGGATGCTACCAGAATGTGTTTAGCTTTAGCGCTAGCTGCTAGCTGTGCCATATCAGGGCCACATCCCTGCAGGAAATTGCATCAATAAAGTTTTGTGTTTCCAGAGGGAGAACCAGGCGCTAACGAGCATGGTAACCCACCATCTATTAAAGGTAGGATGACGCTAACGCACATAAATACCTCTGAGCACCAGCTCGGGGTGATTAGCCACCTCCTACTGTCGCAGCGTCGACACACAAAACGCACACATTAATCTGGCCATGTTTGACAACTGAAAGCTTTTCAGCACAAAGATTCCTTCAGCTGCTAGAAGCGCTTCCAGACGGCAGTGCAGCGCAGCGTAAACACGGCATTTAGCGGCGGTTCCTGTGGGAGCGTCGGCCCGGCAGCACGGAGCGGACCGGGTCGAGGAATTATACGCCAAACAAGACTTCCAGTGCAGAGGCAGTAAAAAAACGTCAGCAGTAAAAAAGAAACTGCTGCGTTCTCAGACTCAAGCTTCACGTGGTGGTATAACTGTCATTACTTTCTGGAGGTTTTCCACCTTGGAAAACTGAAGCCGCATGAACCCCAAAGCAAAAAGCAAAGCTAAACAAAGCTAAGGCATAAAGCTAGCACCAGCAGCTACCTAGCATCTCTGTTGCTACAGGCGCTAGCTAGTTTCTGAAGGGTCAAACCTTTAAGACTCAAGCACTGATACACAGAGCTTTGTATTGCCATGCTATGCGAAGCTAACCAGGCAATGCTTAACGGTGCAGGAAGTGGAAGACATGCTAGGCTGCTTTCAGGACAAGCTGAGTACAAAGTCAAGCAAACACACAAAGCCATTTACAAACACTTCAAATAAACTTTATTTATTATTTATTACAAATCTTCTGGAAAATGCCGGTTTTATTGAACTTTACTGGCCAGTTGGAACTTTCTTTGGTTTGAGTTAGTGGGTGTGGCTCCTGCGTGGGCAAATAGCTAAGCACAATAATTAGCCTGCTGTTTACAGCCTGCTGCTACAACTGAAGACCTTCCACCTTTTGAAGATGACAAGAAAAGGAGTGAGGGGTGTCTCGGTCCAGCGCACGTGTGTGGCCACGAACAGAGGTGCCCCTTGTGACATCACAAAGGGCCAGCCTCCAGACCCAGTTTGAGAAGATCAAAGGTGTTTTTTGTCCGCTCGAGTGGCAGTGGAGACATTCAGAGCTCGAGTGGCGGCTTCTCACAACCCTGTGGAGACGTTCAGAGCCGCCGGGACCACGGCAGGCTGTGATTGGCTGAGAAGCAGCCGCTCGTCACAAAGCTCCGCCATGGCTGCGAGGAGTCGAGTGCGGCGCTGAGCAGGAAGGCCTCAATTCCTCAACATGTTGTTTGCCACAAGAAGCTCCTGTTTGATTTCAGAAGAAAAAAGGAAAAGAAAATCTGCATTACTACAAAAACCGGCTGACGCTTCATTCTGTTCTTGGTTCTTGGTTCGGGCCAACCAGACCAGTTTAAAGAAGCACAAATGATTCAGACAGTGTCCAAACGCCTCGCAGATGCCCCTAGCAAGAAGAAGAGGAAGAAGAAGCAGCAGAAGAAGAGGAAGAAGAAGCAGCAGAAGAAGAAGGAGAAGGAGAAGAAGAAGAAGAGGAAGAAGAGGAAGAAGAAGAAGAAGAGGAAGAAGAAGCAGCAGAAGAAGAAGGAGAAGGAGAAGAAGAAGATGAGGAAGATTTGATTTTTTGATTTTTGAAAAATAACATTTATTTGCCACTCTCATTTCCATTAATCAATCAAACTAACTAAATAAATAATAATAATAATAATAATAATAATAATAATAATAATAATAATAATAATAATAAACTTTTATTTGTACAGCGCTAAATCACAACCAAAGGCGTCTCAAAGCGCTTTATACAATCAGAGAGAACCAACCGGGCCCCCGGAGCAAGCAAGATGCGACAACGGCTGGGAAAAACACCCCTGTGGGAAGAAACCTAGGGCAGAACCAGACTCCAGAGGGCCATCATCTGCCTATGAGTAGTTGGGGTGAACTACAAAAATAGAGGAGAGACAGAGAAAGAGAGAAAGGAGCAGAGTGAGCCAGGGTGGCAGACAGGACAGAGTGAAAAACAGATACACCAACCAGGCAAAACGGATATAAACACAAAGAATAGGAAATAATTCAAGGCTGCTGTCCATGTGGAATGTAAGTGTCCATGCTTTGGAAGGCAAGAGCATAGCTCGATGGACAATCTGCCGATAGGACAAGTCCAGGTCCTAGGCGTGGTGGTGGGATGAAGCGATGACAGCAAGACCCCCAGGACAGCACAATCCAGCTCCTGGCGCAGTGGTCATCACCTGGGACACAGAGACTGCGGCAGTATCATGCATATCGAGCATACTGTACAAAGCATAATGAGAGCTTGGACAGAGTGGATAGAGTAAAAGATTGATTGGGTGAGGAGAGTGATAAAGGCTCCGTCTGCACAGAGCAACGATCCCTGTAACGGGAGCGAAAGATCTCCCTCCACGGCGTAAGCCTACAGCAGCTTAACTGACAGTGGATGGAGTCTAACTATAAGCTTTAAGAGAAAGGAAAGTCTTAAGTCTACTCCTAAATAAACTAACTGTGTCTGCCCCCCTCACCGAGGGTGGAAGATGATTCCAAAATAAAGGTGCCAGGAAACTGAAACACCTACCTCCTGACCTAACTCTAGAAATGATTGGGATAACTAAAAGTCCAGAATCCTCAGAGCGAAGGGCTCTTGGAGGATGATAAAGTTCAATTAGTTCCCTAATATAAGAAGGAGCCTGAGAATGAAGAGCTTTGTAAGTTAAAACTAGAATCTTAAATGCAATTCTAAATTTGACTGGCAGCCAATGCAAGGAAGCTAAAATTGGAGTAATATGCTGCCTCCTTCTAGTTCCGGTTAACAATCGTGCCGCAGAGTTTTGGATTAACTGTAATGTCCTAAGGGATGAATTTGGGCATCCTGCTAGTACCAGTAATCTAGCCTAGACGTAACAAAAGCATGGATTATTTTTTCCGCATCTTTGAAGGACAAAAAACTTCGAATTTTGGCAATGTTTCTTAAGTGGAAGAAAGCTGACCTCCCTACATTCTGTATATGAGAATTAAAGGTCAGGTCCTGATCAAAAGTGACTCCTAGGTTCCGCACAGTAGAACTGGGTGTAGTACCAAATAGACCACTTTGTCCATCAAAAACTCTGTCCCTACTCTCTCGCGATCCAAATATAATGACCTCAGTTTTGTCGGTATTAAGCAACAGGAAATTCGGTGTCATCCAAGTTCTGACATCACGAAGACAAGATTCCAATTTGGCCAACTGATGAGCCTCATTTGCCTTAAAAGAAGAAGAAAGAGGAAGAAGAAGAAAAGTACAACTGTGTGTCATCTGCGTAAGAATGGAAACTGATGCTATGCTTTCTGATGATGTCACCAAGAGGTGACATGTAGATGTTGAAGAGGAGTGGCCCAAGTACAGACCCTTGAGGGACACCATGACTAACCCTCCTATGTTCTAATGAGTGATTATTAACATGAACAAACTGAAAACGGTCAGACAAGTAAGATCTAAACCAGTCCAAGGCTCGATCCTTGATGCCGATAGTATCTTCTAATCTCCTAAGAAGAATGCTGTGGTCAACTGTATCAAATGCTGCACTGAGATCTAGGAGGACCAGAACAGAGAGACCAGACCTTTGTCAGATGCACACAAGAGATCATTACTTACCTTAAGCAATGCAGTTTCAGTGCTGTGACCAACTCTGAAGCCAGACTGAAAAGCCTCAAGTAGATTGTTGTCGTTCAAGAAGTCCACAAGCTGCCTAGCAACAACTTTTTCTAAGATCTTGGAGAGAAACGGAAGGTTCGAGATTGGCCTATAATTTGAAAGCACACTCGAGTCCAAATTGGGTTTTTTGATCAGAGGCTTGATTACAGCCACCTTGAAAGCATGAGGGACAAAACCTGTTGATAGAGAGTGATTAATAATTCTAAGAATGACACAATGAAGCAATGGGGAAACCTCCTTGAGAAGCCTGGTTGGAATTGGGTCCAGAAGACTGGTGGTCGACTTAGCAGAGGAGACAAGAGAATCAAGTTCCGAGAGTCCAACTTGCTGAAAACTCCCGAAATACACACTGGGGTTGCCATGTTGAGAAAGATCTGCTATGTGACCTGTGGAAGACAAAGAAGACAAAGAAGACGAGGAATTCCCAATCTCAGTTCTGATACCTTCTACTTTTTGCTGGAAGAAGTTCAGGAAATCGTTGCTTGACAGGCCAGTAGGGACGCATGGCTCAACACAATGATGGCTCCTTGTCAGCTTAGCAACTGTGCTAAATAAAAACTTTGGGTTGTTCTTGTTAGAGTCAATAAGAGCAGAAAAGTAGGAAGTTCTACTGATACGCAGGGCCTTTTTATAGGACCTAAAGCAATCCTGCCAAGTCTTGAAGGATGAAGCTGTTTTTGACGAACGCCAAGTTCTCTCAAGCCTTCGCAAATTTTGTTTTAATTTGCGAATAGAGGAAATAAACCAAGGGGCTGATCGATCCTGCCTTTTCATACTTACCTTATAAGGGGCAAGATCATCCAATGTTGATTTCAGAATACAAGAAAAGCGATCTGTCAAGGAGTCTAGATCAAGATCAGTCAAGTGGGTGGGGGGAGAGGCCAGAAGCATGTCAAGAGGTACAAGGGCATCAAGCAGATCAGGAAGCCTCTCCTTAAATTCAGCAACAACAGAGTCCGAAATGTTTCTACTCATTATAGACCTTGCTTGGGGAATGTGATCCGCTACAATAAAGCCGAAAGTGATCAGAAAGTGGTCAGACAAAACGTCGTTTTGGGGAAAGATTGTCAGCTGCTCTACACCAAGTCCAAAAGTGAGCACAAGATCCAAAGTATGACTATGCTAATGAGTGGGTACATTCATCACTTGAAGGAAGCCTAAGGAGTCGAGGATAGATTTGAAATGAGAACTCAGACTGTCACTCTCAGTGTCGACATGGATATTAAAATCTCCAATCACTATGATCTTGTCTTTAGTCAATGCTAAAGTAGACAAAAACTCTGAAAATTCATCTAAGAAAGAAGAATATGGACCCGGGGGACGGTAGACAACAATGAATTCAACGGAATCTGCCTGCCTATCAGGTGACAACGAAATAGACATCGCTAAACTCTCAAATGAACTATAAATAGATTGAGCCTTGAGATTGACTAACAAATTGGAATTATAAATAGCTGCAATGCCACCTCCTCGACCACTATCACGAGCCTTATGAGTATTAATATGACTAGGAGGAGTGGCTTCATTAAGACTGAAATATTCATCTTGACGTAGCCATGTCTCTGTGAGGCCGAAAATATCAACACTATGTTCACTAATCAAATCATTAACTAAAACTGCCTTGGAATGTAGAGACCTAATGTTAAGAAGGCCACATTTCACCATTTTGTTTGTGGGAGACCCTGAAGCCACCTCCGACCGGGCCTCCTTATTTCTACAATCTATTTGAACTAGGTTACTATAATCGATTGGAGATTTGCACAGTATAAGAGGTTTGGAGGTGCGAGGGACCGACACAACTTCTCTTGGAAAAGACTGGCAGTGAGAGAAGCCCAGAGTAGCGTATAGGACTACAACTCTGTTGCCTGGTCTCCACCCTGGAGCGTCAGTGGAAGCTAAAATTTTAACTATATTGCTAGATAAGAGAGCTGCACCTTCCCGGGTGGGATGAATGCCATCCCTCCTAACAAGACCAGGCTTGCCCCAGAAAGGCTTCCAGTTATCTACAAAGCCCACCGAGTTATTGGGACACCACCCTGACAGCCAACGGTGAAAAGATGACATGCGGCTAAACATCTCATCGTTCCTAACATTTGGCAAGGGGCCATAGAAAACGACTTCGTCCGACATGGTCTGAGCAAATGCGCACACCGAAGCTACGTTTAACTTAGTGACCTCGGACGATTTCAGGCGTGCATCATTGAAACCACAGTGAATTACAATCCGCCTAAATCTCCGTTTATTCTTAGCCATTAACTTTAAATGCCCTTCAATATCGCCCGCCCTGGCCCCGGGGATGCACTTCACTGTGGCCGATGGCTGTCCTAGGTTAACATGCCTCACTATAGAAGAACCGATCACCAGAGTGTCAATCTCAGTCGGCGTGCTGCTGAGTGGAGCAAACTTATTCGAGACATGGACGGATGGGGCCTGGTGCTGAGAATGGTGGTGGTGCCCGGCAGGCTTGTTAAGGCTACGCTTCCTCCTGACAGTCACCCAACCGACCTTTCCCGGCTGCTCGGGAGCCGCGAAGGGAGGGGAACTAGTGGGACCTAGAGACTCCGACGCTACGCTAGCGAATGAACTCTCCGCTCCAGCTAAGCTAACCCTACTAGCTACAGGACTACTATGCTCGAAGGAGCGAAGTCGTTCCTCAAGCTGGCTAAGTCTCGCCTCAAGCGCTAACATAGTACTACATTTAATACACATCCCTGACTCGGTAATTGAGGACGAGCTAAAGCTAAGCATCTGGCAGTGTGAGCAAGAAAAGACGGGAGGAGAGAGAGGAGGGACAGAGGAGAGGTGAGAGGGAGAAGCCATGGCTTCGACTGTGCTTATGCAAACAGATAGAGATAGGTGTATTGAGAAGATACTAAATAATTTGGAGAACGATCACCTTTTAAGAGAAAACAGTCCAGTGGTTCGCTCAGTCAGAGCTCAAGCTCAGGAGCGGCGTGGCTGGCTGGCTGGCCGGCTGTGCTGTCGCCTCCTGTGTGACGCTGTCGCTGTCGACAAGCGCTAAATAAATAAATAATTTTCTTGTTTTTTTTACACATGCACGTCGCTAAAAAATAATTCCCCCTCTGTCACTGCACACAATGCACTGTTAAAAGTCCACATGTCACAGAAGAGCTCCAAGTCCCCTGCCCTCCTGTAAAACATAAAATCAATGCGTAGCCTGGACTGGATTAGCTTCTTGCCCCATCAACTATCTTCCTCTTACGGCTCAACCACACCCCCAGCTTAGCCTGGTTTAAAACAAAGTTTAAAACCTGGCCTTTCCTCTTGCTCTGGCGACTGTAGTTAAAACCAAAGATAAAAGAGTGTTTGTTAAAAACCGCCAGGCATTGGATAAAAACTCTATCTAAAAAACCAAACACGGACGACAGACGCTCACACTGATAAAAACAATGAAAAACCGTCTCTCTCTGTCCGCAGAAGGGACAGGTGTCCTCCACTGCTGGGTTCAGCACGCTGATGAAAGCGTTCACGGCTACGAAGTCGTGGAGGACGCGCCACTGAATGTCTCCATGTCTTTTGGCCACTGGGGCTTTGTAGAGAGTTCTCCACGCGGGCTTATTTCCGTAGTTCAGGTATTTCCTCCACGGCGTATCCCAACGTCCATCTAGTTTGTCTTTGTCCAAAGTTTTGATCATTGTTTGATAGAGCTTCTTTCCCATTGCGACCTCCAAGGGAACTGCTGGACAGGCTTCCAGCAGAGGGCCGCTGCAGTCGTCCAAGTCTGGGAGCAGGCCGACATGGGGGAAGCTGTCCTCTGGGTTGGGGGTCAGGGAACGTCTGCCATGCAAGCTGAGGAGGGAGTGCTCGTGTCCGGACAGCCTTCTTCTCCAATGGTCCAGCAGCTGCTTGACAACCCTCTCGGATTTTAGCCCCAGCGTAGCGGCCAAGGGGGCGGGATCTTCTAAGCCGGGACCGGTCAGCTCCACCACCTTGCCCAGCGTCGTGACCCCCTTAGCTCGGAGGGCCTTGGAGAGAGTCACTCCCCCCCAGCTAGGGTAGTCCAGCAGGGTTCCCTGAAGGACAGGCTCACGCAAGAGCCAGTACAAAGAGTCGGCCTGCTCCACGCTCTGCTTCCTCAGGAGGTTCCAAACGTTAAAAACACTCCGATAAAAACAAGGCAGAGAAACTGTGCTCATGCGAGTCGTGTCCATTAAAAACAAATAAAAATCCAGGCCCAAAAAATTAAAACGCTGCAGGATGCACCGGGCTAATGGTCTCCACAGAACATTCTTGGGGCCAGTCAGGAGCCTCAGAATAAACTGGAGTCTGAAGGCAGAACCCCTGCTGGCCAGATGAACCAAACCCTGTCCTCCCTCTTCTTTGGGGAGGAAAAGGATGCTCTGTGGAACCCAGTGCTTCCTGCCCCCCCAAAAGAAATCAATTAAAAGCCGCTGTATCTCTGCCAGGAGAGAGGCTGGAGGATCTAAAACCATTAGTCTGTGCCACAAGGAGGACGAGACCAAGTTGTTGACGATGAGGGTTCTGCCTCTGTAGGACATTTTAGGCAGCAGCCACTTCCACCATCCTAGCCTCCCCCTCACCGTCTCCAACACATTGTCCCAGTTCTTATTGTTGTGGGTCTCGTCCCCCAAGTAGATGCCCAGGTATTTAAAACCGCCAGTCTTCCACTGCAGCCCACCGGGCAACTTGAGCCTACTCCTCAGCCCCTCTCCCACCATAAGAGCCTCACTCTTCCCCCAGTTAACACGCGAAGAAGAAATAAAACCAAACTCTGTTAAAAGATTTTCTAAAACACTGATGTCATTTCGCGAGTTGATTAAAACCACCAAATCATCAGCGTAAACAGACAGTTTAAAAGACATGCAACACTGAGGGAGACACACGCCACTTAAACTCTTGAGGGAGTCTAAATGCCCTCGATTTCCTGTAGAAACAGCTAAGGACTGTAACTCCTCTACCTGTCTCTCCAGATCCCTTACGGTCCGGGTTAACTCACCTGTGGCAAAGCGAGTGAAGCTCTGGCAAAGTTGTTGGGTCTGAGTTTTCCCAAAATCCCACCATTGTTGGATGGTGGGGAAATTGGGTCTGCTCTCTCTGTGGGATAACCAAAAAAACTTAAAAGCAGTTTTAAAAGCCTGGTCATTTAAAAGAGCTGTGTTAAAATGCCAATAGGCACTATTTAAACGAATATTCTGAATAAAAAAGGAACAAGACACAAGACAATGATCGCTAAAACCAACAGGCTGGATTAATCACCTTTTAAAAATATTTAAAAGGTGATTAAAACCGTAAAAACGATCAAGTCTGGCGAGGTATAAAAATTTTTCTTTGGTATGGCTCCAAGTGTACCGTCGTCTGTTTTGATTGAAAACTCTCCACAGGTCAGACAGCTCGTGATCTTTGATGAGCTGCCTGAGCCTGTGAGACGACCCAGGGTGTGGCTCAGGATGATTCCTGTCCAGTGCGGGATCTTCGGTGCAATTAAAATCGCCGCCTAAAAACATAAAATCATCATGACAGGTTTTAAGAACATCATCAAGCTTTTTTTAAAAATGTAAGTCTCTCCAACCCTCTGGTTGGAGCATAGACATTTAAAAACACTAATTTTACATTTTCATAAAAAGCTATAACCTTTAGTAAAAACCCTTGAATGATTTCCTCAACACTAAAAGAAGCCGGTAAAAAATTCTGAGCCAATAAAATCCCAACCCCACCGCTGGCACTGGAATTATGGCTCAAAATCACCTCCCCTTTAAAATCCCTCTTCCAGTCACTGACAATGTCGTCAGTGCTGTGTGTTTCCTGAAGAAACACCACATTTAATCTTTTTAACTCCATCAATTTAAAATTAGCAGCTCTTTTAAAATCAGCCGGGCTCCATTCATGTTTAAACTCCCCATATTAAAATCACACATGAATGGAAAAATAAATAAAAACTCAGTAAAACAACACACCAGTGGCACAAAGAACAATGAAAGTAAATTAAACATCAATTTCCCCCTTGTTTAACTCTTCTCTGGCCTTTCCTATGTGCTTTCTGAGTCTGTATACTTCCTGGTCGGTGAGCACTTCTCCAAACTTCCTCGTGAGGGGCTTGGCGGAGTTGTTTGTCTCACCCCTTTCGTGTTTTCGAGGAATTGTTTCAGCAGTGCAACTGAGTAAAGTGCATCGTTATCATCTTGAGTTAAAACAAAGTCGCTCTCAACACTTGTGGCTGTTTTTCTATTTTTTTCTTTTTCTTTTACAAGTTCAGTTAATTTTCTCTTTTGTGAGTTTCAACATTTCATCATTGGACATTGCTTCATCGTCAAACTCAGACATGTCTACGGTGTCTACAGTTGCTTTATTCTTTTCTTTCTTCGTTTTCTTTTTTTCGTTTCCATCAAGTGACAAGGGGTTGGTCCCCCTTATCAGGGGGAGGCACAGATATTGGGGACGCCTCGGGGACCCCAGTCACCGCCGGCACCGGATGCCTTCCGCTCCGGGCAGGAGCGGACCAAGTGATTTTCTCTCGGCACCGCACCCAAAACACTTCATGTGTTCGGTGGTGACAAAAACCATGTACGAGAAGTTATCGATTTTGAAGGTACAGGATAGATTCAGGTCACTTGTCGTGTCTTTAAGCACCATGTACACGTGTCTCCGGTGACACACAACATGCTTGAGCTGCGGTGACTTGCAGCCTAAAGACATCATTTTTATTGGTGAAACGAGTTGGCCAAATCGCGACAGCTCTTTGGGCAGTGCCTCGTTTTTAATGAACGGCGGAGCATTGGAGATCAGTACCTTCTTGGCGGGGCTCACGAGGGGGAGAACGGGAGTGAAAGTGTCACCGATCACAACACCGCTCTCGACCACCTTGCTTACCTTGTCGGTGTCGTCAAGGAAGATAACGATCGCTCCATTCATTCGGGATGCAGACTTAACGCTGCTGTATCCCACCACCTTTCCAACGGCCAGACCCGCCTGTTCCACCGAGCACTCAACTGCCGGCACCAGTTTGATGGCGTGCCGGCGAGTGAGACGCTCGAACTCGGTAGCCGGTGTTTCCGCTACCGGCATGCTGGCTACCAGCTACGCCGGTCCTCCACCCAACCACCAACACAAAAAACACGATCTACTTACAAAACTAACACGAATTGATAAATGAAAGACTAACGCACATATATATAAAAAAAAAAGATGGAAAAAAATGAACAAAAACAGCGAAAAAACGCTCAAAGTTTCGCACTTCTCCCTCTCTTGTCAACTCCGCCACTCCTCACAGAAGAAGAAGAAGAAGAAGAAGAAGAAGAAGGAGAAGGAGAAGGAGAAGAAGAGGAAGAAGGAGAAGAAGGAGAAGAAGAACACAGTTCTATGTGTGCGTCGTCATCCAGAAACAAAGGGAGCCGGAGCTGCAGCAGATGATGGAAAGAAATTCCCAGCATTTCTCAGCAGAGTCCACACAGAATCACCTGCTGGTCGGCCGAGTACTGCAGCTTCCTGTTTGTTTGGACTGTGGCTGTAGCCCCGCCCTCTGTTTATCCATGCAAAGATCCCAGCCCAGGCCTCCCTGAAAGCTGCTTCCTGATTGGTCCTCTCTGCTCTGAGCTGGCTGGAGAGGGTTGAGGGCTTGAGCTTGTCAAGACGGCTCCTTCACTTCCTCCGCATTAGCCCGCTGCTAGCTCTCCCGTTAGCGCCCGCTAGCAGAATGTGAAGGGAAAACAGCAGCGTCCATGATTAATGGGAGTCACAGCCATACATAATTGTTCTATTGCAACGCTATCACAGGAGCTAGCAAGAAAAAGCTCCTCCTGAATCAGTTCCAGGTGCTCAGAACAACCCAGGAGCTACATGTGAATAAAACCAAGCTATCAGAAGCTCAAGCAGCGCTAGCCAGGATCTGAATGCTGCCAGACTGTGTTTAGCTTCAGTGCTAGCTAAGCTAGCCTCCTAGTTTCTTCTTCTTCTTCTTCTTTCCAGTCCTTCACAGTTCAGTCTGTCGAACTTCCATCCTCCTCTTCGCTCTCCCCCGATGACGTCCAGGCTTCCTTCCAGCGCTCACACTTCCTGACAGGCGCCACAACTACAACTACAGGACATTTTTCTCAGCCTCTCAGCGCTGCAGGTTTGCTGTCTGGATTCGCTGCCGCTGCTGCTGCACTTTTCTTTGGCAGCGGAGACGCAACACTGCTGCCAAATTAAACAGGGAAGTGTTGCTGGCTTGGGGGCCGGGAGGGGGGGGACCAAAGCGTGAGGGGTAACAGGTTCAGATCCCTTCATTTGGTTCTGCTCCAGCCCGCCTACAGAAACCATTGAATGTGAAGGGTTGTGAAGCTGGACTGCAGTTCAGAACACAAACATCACGCTGACCAAACTCAGCTCTTCTTCTCAATCTCTGATTCTTTTTTTTTCTCTGATTTTTCCACAGATGAGTATTTGGCTCAAGCACTGCAGCAGAGAAACAAGGAGGCGTTCATTCTCCGACGGGTCCTTTAATTAGCGGTGACGTCCTAACGAAGCTGGAAGAAACAAAATAAAAGCTTCTTTAAATCCACCCAATCATACACTTGGCAGTAAGAGTCAAACTGAGTTCAAGAAGCCGGAGCAGCCTGTCTGTAAAAACTGCCCCTCTGTGGCCGGCAGCGTGCACTGCAGCCCGGCTGCTCTGAAACCTCCCTGCAGCACCTTGGCCGTCCTGCAGGTGCTGACAAATCCCAAAGATTCCAGACGAGAACACAAACGAGCCGCAGCCGTTGCACTTCTTTGGCTGCCGAGGCAGAAAGGGGGAAGTTCAAGTAGCCGCAAGGCCAAACAAAGACAATTAGTATCTCATCTCCTCCACTACCCACAATTCCTTGGGGCAGAATGTGAGCCTGGAGCCGCTCCGGCCATGGGATCGCGTTTCCCCCAAAGTGACGCACTTGAGGCGCCGGCGCCGTCCAAGTGGGAACCCAGAAAACACGCAGGAGAAGAAGAGGAGGAGGAAAGAAGAGGAGGAGGAGAGGAGGAGAAGGGGAGAAGAGGAGAAGAGAAGGAAAGAAGAGAAGAGGAGAAGGAAAGAAGAGGAGGAGGAGAGGAGAAGGAAAGAAGAGGAGGAGGAGAAGAGAGAAGGAAAGAAGAGGAGGAGGAGAAGGAAAGAAGAGGAGAAGAGAGAAGAAGCAGAGGAGTGAAGCCAACGTGAGAGGAGGAACTCAGAGCACAAACAGGCTTTGATGAGCAGCAGCGACGCAGAGAACATTAAGCTAATAGCAGGGTGTGGAGCTGCTGTCCGCAGCCCAGCTCTCTCGGATATCTCAATCAGGGCAGTAGGGGGGAGGGTGGGGGCAGTTGGAGGGTGTGTGTGTGTGTGTGTGTGTGTGTGTGGGGGGGGGGGGGGGGGGGGGTGAAGGGGAAGAAAGGGAGGAAAATCCCTGGACAGATTCCTGGGGATTACAGTCGAGGCCGAGGTGGAAAAAAGCCAGCAGGCTGTGTTCTGGTCAAGGCCCTCGGCTACTTCCACAACTTGGATCGTGATGAAGACTTTTTTTTTTTCTAATTTCTTGCCAAATTCAAATTTAATTTCTAACCCAAAATGGCAGGAGCTGTGGGGGTGGAAGGCTGCAGCTGTCAGGAAGAAGTTTCTCCTCCCCCACTCTACTTTCATCCAGCGATGGACCAAAGCATCGCCTGGAAGTCAACAGTCACTGGTGGCTAGCTACTTTGAGCTAGCCAGAAGTGGCAAGCAACTTTGAGAAATTAGCCGTTAGCAGTTAGCTACTTTAAGCTAGCCAGAAGTGGCAAGCAACTTTGAGCAATTAGCCGTTCGCTACTTTGAGCTAACCAGAAGTGGCAAGCAACTTTGAGCAATTAGCCGTTAGCTGCTTTGAGCCATAGGTGGCTAGTTAAAGAATAACCCCCTTACCAGAAACTCACAAGCTGTGTCTCAATTCAGGCTCTGCATCTGCCCGGTAACCACACGGGACGTATTTCCTGGTTGTGTCACCGCCGTTCCCTCCTGCTGGCCAACCCCGGAAGTGACGTTTTTAATAGTATCAAGCTAACCATTGCGTCACCATCTAACGATGGCATTGGATGATCAAATAAGTAAAATCCTACGTTAAACTGGATACTTTATGTGAAACTTCAATATTTAGATTTATACAAAGTGTCTTTGCCAGAACATGCCGCTAATTTCAGCTGACTTCCCAGGATGCTTTGCAGCAGCACGCAAAGCATCCTGGGATACAGAAGTACGCCAAGGATAGTAGCGGTGCATCCTTGGAATCGGCTAAAACGAGTGTGTATTTCCGAGTACGCATTTTGAGCGTCCTAAGCACCCTCGGGAATTGGGAGGAGCCTTTGCGCAGTGCGATGACGCAACTTCCTTTCAAAATGCGTACTTCAAGGATGCAGACCCTGAATTGAGACACAGCCTTACTGTGGCCAACACACCGGCTAATGCTACGCCAGGCTAGGTAGGCAGAGACAGAGTGCAAAAAGGCCACATGGATGCAGCAGAAAGTGCACAAGTGTGAGTATCTGTCGCCAAGCATCCCAGGTGCACAAAGTTCAGCTTCCAGTCCAAATCTTACTTCAAGATATTTTAATTTTGTTACAAGACATTTGATGAAAAAACAAAACAAAGCTGAATCCTTTGATGGAATGCAGAAGGTTAAAACAAACAACACATATAGAGATCAGCAGCTGAACAACAGAGCTGCTGGCAGAGACGCTCACTTCCTGTTGACGATCCTCTTGGACCTCCTCAGACCAGCATGTTGAGGCTCTTCGGCGCCCCCTGGCTGCGACGCTGCCGCCACGGTTCTGTGTTTCCTGATTGGTGGTTTCCACTTCCTGCTCATGGCTTCCTCTTCCTCCTGAGGCACTGGGCCAGGTGTCCCAGCTGCACTGCCAGATGTTGAGCGAGCCGTCAACGCTGCTCCTGAGAGTCTCTCTTTGACTCCGCCCTGATTGGCCGCTGGGCGTTGCCTCGCCGCTGCACTTTTCTTTTTGCCGTCCTGCGTGGGTGTGGCCTCACTCTGGTGTTTGTGTCCTCCCTCCGTGCTGGACCTCAGCTGATATTCAGCATCTTGCTGCTGCCCTGCAGACGCAGCCCTGTCTTCCCCTTTAATCCTGGCGCTCACTCGGCTGATTGTCTCAAGAGTTCCGTACGCCTGCTGTCAAATCCACGACACTATGTTAGCATTAGCGGCTAAAGACTCTGAAGCCCCCCTCCCCCCCGCAGAGAGCCCACCTCTTGTTGTTCCAGCTGAGACTTGAGGTCTGACAGCTCCGTCATCAGCGCTTGCACTTTGGACTGAGGAGCAAACAGCAACATTGTCAATATGAACAGAATGGCCGTTCATTAGACCCCAGTGGCCACCAGGTGGCGCTGCACTCACCTGTTCCTTAACAAAGACTTTCTGAAGCTGCGTCTCCTCTTCAGCCCTTTTCTTCTTCCTGATTGGTTGGCATTTTCTTCATATTAACCTTTGACTTCTTTGGATGTTCAAAAAACAACAAACGTCTCTCCAGCTGATATCCCGAAGTTCCATCAAGAGCAAAATCAATTTGTAAAATATGCAAAGAAATTTTAAAGTGGACGGCGAATTGAAGCATTTGTGTGTTTAAAAGGAATGAGGTTGAGTTTGTGTTGAAAGCAACATCCTGCTTTCATGTAGGTTCCACTTCCAGAGGCGTGGCCTATGGAATCACAGGAGTGCCAAAATGAATGAATGCAAATATAAAGGTAAACTTTGTCTTTTGCTTTTACGGTAAAAGCAAAAGCAATCAGATGGCTGTGGGCGGGGCTTTCCCACCAGGATGAGTAATCAACACCTGATGGCCTAGCTATTCTATCCATGGAGCGATCAGGTGTCGATTACTCATCCTGGTCAGGAAGCCCCGCCCACAGCCATCTGATTAAAAGGCAAGTTTGCCATTGTTTTTCCATTGGTCTTTTGCAATAACAAATCAGAAAAGGCCAAGACAAAATGTACCTTTACATTTCCATTTTTTTTTAATTTTTAATTTTGGCCCTCCTGTGATTCCATAGTGGTGAGCTTAACACAAGTCAGTCAGAAAAGCTTTGCCGCACTGCAGGTCATAATGAACAAGACCTGTCATCAGGCTGGGCTGCTAGTTGGCTTGGCTCCAGGCCTCCCACCAGACACTGACCTGTTCTCCAGCGCCTCCCTCATGCGTTGCAGCTGCACCCTCTTCCTCTGCACCACCCAGCCCACCTCCTGGGAGCTCAGCAGGCCCAGCAGGGCCTTGGCGTCCAGACCGTGGGTCTTGGCCGAGGACCAGGTCGACCCCAGGACCTCCTTCACCCAGCGGGGCAGCTTGTGGGAGGACAGAACATGGCCATAGGACAGATGCAATCAAGAGGTCAGGGTTAGGGTAGGGTCTCTAGAAGCAGCAGCCTTTGGGTCAATACTATAAAGAGTTAGCTGTTGCTAACTTCAGTTTGTCAGAAATGGTTCAATTATACTAAATCATATATATATATTTTTTTTACATTATCTTACTGTCACAACAAGTTATTTAATAAAACAACTCATTTTTATTATGTATATTCTATTTTCATAATAATATTGAACATTTTGCATGTGTCCCTGGAATTGCTGCCCCCTCCCCCTGTCATTTTGGGCTGACTGCCCCTATAAGAAACCTAATGATGTTTTCAGTAACATCACAAGCACCATTTTGCCTTTCTTCAATGGCGACTGAAACAGTGGCTAGTTGCAGAGTAAGTATTTACTCTTATTTTTCGTAATTTTCATCATTTGTGATGTGTAGTTTGATGTTGTCAAGCTTAACATGTCATAGTGAAATATCCATTAATATAAAAACCTTTCAGAAACTCAAAATATCTGTGTTAAACAGCACACAGCCCGATTGCTAACTGAACCATTTAGCTAGCGGTAAGGTCCACGTGTGCTAATTAAATGCTAACATTAGCCAAAAATGTCCACCCTGTCATGTTACTGTCCACTCTGTTATTTTCATGTTAAAAAAACAACAACTATATTTTCATAAGTTAGCAAACTCTTTGTGTGATTCCTTTATAAACACATTAGGGCAAAATAGTATTGTTGGAAAGTTTGACCAAATATATTTGTTGTTAGATTTTATTTAGAAGAGATTCTCGTTGATTTTATAGAGAAACAAATAGTTTGCCAGAATTTCACAACTATCCAAATACTTTCCCAATTAACTAAAAACATAGTGTTGAGAAAAGGACTAAATCGCTTTCTGAAAATACACATTTTATAATCACTATGTAATTTTAATGTATTTATTCTACTTGTACATGTGGTTTGCATGTACAAGTGCAATGTGGAATTAAATGGAAAGTCTCTGCTTTGTTGGGGGGAGATTGGGAAGTCTCAGACACCTTACAGTGACATTGACCACTTTACCTTCTCCAGCGCCTCCTGCGCCCGCCTGTCAGTGAAGGCCTGAGCCGCGGCGGTGGCCTCAAGCTGCAGCAGCCACTGGACCTCCTCCAGCTGCTTCTGATGACCCACAACAACAACAACTTGTTATTCATTTTATTTTGGTAGCAGTGATGCCACAGCAGCAGCAGCAGCAGCAACCTTGAGCTTGGTCACCATCTTCTCCTCCAGCATCGTCTGCAGGAAGTCCACGTCCTCGGGAGTCAGCTGGTAACCCGTCATGCCTCGCAGCATGGAGAGCTCACGTAAGTCTGGGAGGGAGAACACAAGGAAGAAACGTGGGCACGCACAACTCGGCCGCTTGTGCGCGCGCACTTGACGTGTGTTCACCTGTTTTCGAGTCAACCGCCTCGACGTCCAGCTTCCTCCTAATGTCCGCGAGGCGCGGAGAGCTTTCTCCCCAGGCGTCAAACAATGCTTCCGCCATGTCAGCTAGCGCTGGGACTGGGAAAGACTGACGCCGACCCAATCCTCCTCCTTCTTCTTCTTTGTCTGGTTTTAGCGCAGTTGGCATCTACACACAGACCTTCAGCTAATCAACGCGCTCATTGATTTCACCTGTGGCCCTGAACGAGTTGCAGTGTACTCTCATGGCCACTAGATGGAGCCAAACACCAGTTTCCAAGCAAGCACAAAGATATGCTGACACCGAGTCAGTCTGGGCCTATCGCTGCACACGCACTGTTTGTGTTCACCAAAGAATCCCCTGGTTTTGATGATAGCGTCTGCAGCTGCGTTTCCAGCTACACAACTTTAACTAACAAACAAACAAACAAACAAACCAAAAACTAGATTGAAAACAGTTTATTAAAAATCTTTCTGCCAGTGTGGCCTCTTCACACTGTGTCTCTGTACAGTTCATCGCTAGGGTTGCCACCTCCTAGAGTTTCAAATCCGGGACATCCTGGGGGGATGGGGGGGGGTCTCAAGTCTGTCGACGGGAGGGTGGGGGGAGGGGACGGACGGAGGCGGAGGCGGAGAGGCGTCCCCGAAATATACGGGACAAAGTGAAGTGTGTCCCGTAGCAGTTCATTACGGGACAGGTTTTTTAGTTGCCAAATATGAGACAATCGCGTATTCTACTGGAGTAGACCACAGACAGAAATCAAATGAGGTTTTGTCATTTTCCCTAAAAAAACGGGGCAAATTGTGTCCTGGGAGAGATTTTATTTTTCCCAGGACAGGTGGTGAAAAAAGAGAACAATTCTGGGAAAAACAGGACGGGTGGCAACACTATTCATCGCTAAACAGACAGCAGAGCTAACATCACAGGATGAAATTAGCACCGAGCCGAGTTAATAATTGCCCTGCGAGCGCAGATATCATAATGCTGGAGGTATCAGAGGTCAGAGGTCAGGTCAGTGGCTTTCACACAGCATCTCAGCGGACAGAAAATAAGCGGCTGGGCCAAGTCCACTATCTTTATCCTGTGGCTGCCGTGACGTGTGTCTGTCTGCAGAGCTCCGGAGCAGAGCGCTGAGTCGTAAATACCTCCGCTTTTAAACACGCCCTCCTCCCATGATGCACAGGGAGGACACGGAGGAGGAGGAGGAGGAGGAGGAGGAGAAAAGCGCTGCTTTATGACTTGGCAGGCAGAGCAGTGGAAGCACTGGGCCGGTTTTCTAAATCACTACTGAGTGACAATCCCATTTAAAGGCGCCCTGACGGTTGCTGCTACAGGCTAGTTAGCTTACTAACAGCTAGCCTTGTGAGGTTTTTGCTAATGTGGGTTAAAAGGTTTTAAATTTGAAAAGATTTGATGCAGAACCTTGTTAATGAACCAACTCGACTGGGTTACATTCCAAAGATTTTGGATTAAGCACAATGGACAACGTTCCTCTTCCAGTACAAAACCTTTGATGAACCTGAATCACTGCTGTAGCACAGACACACAAACACAGCTATGAAAGCCCCTCAGACATCACTCACGCATTACACACACACACAGGCAGTGACACGTTACAAATCCAGACTGGCCATTGTGTAAAAGCTCTTGAGTACTTTTGTACTGAACACACAAAGCTGTCTGCTTGTAAATTGGCCAATAGTGTTGCTCCGGGGAGTCGATGTAAGACGGCAGGTGATTGGCTAGAGGCACAACATTTGGTTCTGATTGTGCAGCTGATGAAAAGTATTTTACTCCAGGGTGTTCAGCCCCGGACCCGGACTGGGGCCGCCAAGCCCCCCCAAAACATCTAATAATAATAAAAACGCGCAGCCACCGCTCATCAGCCGGCCCTAATAGAAACTGGGCGGCCCGGTCCATTACCCACTGTCATGGGGGTGTGTGAGGTGATTGTGACTGGGTAGATGTAACCGGTTGAATCGTGTCGTTTGCGTTGTGTTGAGTTTGAGTGACCCACACCGTGTTCAGCTCTGGAGGCTATCTCCGTTTATTCTGGCAACTGACAACAGAAAGTGCAACACAAAATCCTCCGTCAACTGCTGATACATACATGGAGCCCCCTACACAAATTAATTGACATTAACGTATACAACCAAAGTGTGAAATTAAAAGTAGACTTCACTGTGGCTCACCTCTCCCACGGAGTACATGGAACAAAAGGGAAGATGTGAGGCGGGAAAAACTCTTATATAGAGTGTGCCCCCAACAGGTGTCCATAGGGGACTGAAGCTTGGAGACAAATGTTCCACATTAAACAAAGGAGGCTTAATTGTCAGGTGTTACCACTAAATTTTGTGAAATTATACAAAATAATATCCAGCTTCTTCTACAATTATTATTAAAACATAAATGATCCTGTTACATTGAGGTAGGTTGAGACTGCCAATGGTTTGCTCCATACGTCTACGTGACTACCTCAAGAAAAGGTGGCGGGCTTGGATACGCTAATTGAAGGTGGGACCGGCATCATCGGAGAGAAAATTGTAATTTAAAAAATGGAGCGAAAACAAGATAAAAAAGTCAAAGGTGGTGCGGAGGAGGTGCGAGACAAAATAAAGGAAATGTCTGGAGGCAGATGGCTGTTCGCTGTTCTCCCAGCAGCAGCAGCCTGCTGTAAAGAGCGCTGCTGTCAGCGAGGACGTAGGCCTGGAGCCGTCGTCGCCGACACCGGCTGCTACAGTAGTGTCACTGCTGCTACATCCAAGTCACCTATTGTCAGGGACGTGGTGGATAAGGAGGTGCATGGCGTTGCGGCCGCAGCCCAGGGAGGTAGGTGGTGCAGGTGGTGCAGGTGGTGCAGGTGGTGTGGGTGGTGTAGGTGGTGCAGGTGGTGCGGGTGGTGCAGGTGGTGTAGTTGATGTAGGTGGTGCAGGTGGTGGTGTAGGTTGTGCAGGTGGTGTAGGTGGTGTAAGTGATGTAGGTGGTGCAGGTGGTGCAGGTGGTGCGGGTGGTGCAGATGGTGTAGTTGATGTAGGTGGTGTAGGTGGTGTAAGTGATGTAGGTGGTGCAGGTGGTGTAGTTGATGTAGGTGGTGCAGGTGGTGTAGTTGATGTAGGTGGTGCAGGTGGTGTAGGTGGTATAGTTGATGTAGGTGGTGCAGGTGGTGTAGTTGATGTAGGTGGTGCAGGTGGTGTAGTTGATGTAGGTGGTGTAGGTGGTGCAGGTGGTGCAGGTGGTGTAGGTTGTGTAGTTGATGTAGGTGGTGCAGGTGGTGTAGTTGATGTAGGTGGTGCAGGTGGTGTAGGTGGTGTAGTTGATGTAGGTGGTGCAGGTGGTGCAGGTGGTGATGATGAAGCTGCTGAGACTGAGCCTCAGTCTGTTCACATGCCTCTTTATTGTTGTCTGTTCTCATTAAGTGATGTATCCTGAATGACATTGTTTTGTTCTCTATATATTTAGAACACTATTATCACTGTTGTTCTTTCCACAGTAAAACTATATGGCCAAAATGAATGTGAAGTGTCTTCATTCAGTGGGCGTGGCTTTGGCACAGGGCCGGTGGAGACCTCAAACGCCAGGGCTGATTGTCTTTGCCAGTCCAGGCTGAGGGTGTTAAAATCACACACCTGATAAGTTGACAAGTTAATTCATTATTATTATCTCAGTCAAAAGAGATTTACGTGACAAACCAGGTCAAAGGTCAACAATGTACGTTCATAAGCGTACTGGATGTCTTAATATGGGCACGAACAGACAGAATGGCGATGAAGTAACAGGATACGGTGCGCGCACACAGGCACGCACACACACTCAAACACTCAAACATACACACACACACATGTGCGTGCGTACATACGGTAGTGACTGTGTCGCGATCTATGTCCCAATCACAAACACACTCACGAATGACGACGGGCCGGAAACTTCACAGCGGGCCCTGCTGTGAAGTTTGTGATGGCCGGGCAGGTGTCTGGTCTCTGCAGACCCCAGGAGCAGACCAGACCAGTCTGGTTTCTGCAGACCCCAGGACCAGACTAGATCAGCCTGCTCTCTGCAGACCCCAGGACCAGACCAGACCAGCCGGGTCTCTGCAGACCAGGCCAGCCGGGTCTCTGCAGACCCCAGGAGCAGACCAGACCAGTCTGGTTTCTGCAGACCCCAGGACCAGACTAGATCAGCCTGCTCTCTGCAGACCCCAGGACCAGACCAGACCAGCCGGGTCTCTGCAGACCAGGCCAGCCGGGTCTCTGCAGACCCCAGGACCAGACCAGACCAGCCGGGCCTCTGCAGACCCCAGGACCAGACCAGACCAGCCTGGTTTCTGCAGACCCCAGGAGCAGACCAGACCAGCCTGCTCTCTGCAGACCCCAGGACCAGACCAGACCAGCCGGGCCTCTGCAGACCCCAGGACCAGACCAGACCAGCCTGGTTTCTGCAGACCCCAGGAGCAGACCAGACCAGCCGGGTCTCTGCAGACCCCAGGACCAGACCAGACCAGCCTGGTTTCTGCAGACCCCAGGACCAGACCAGACCAGCCGGGTCTCTGCAGACCCCAGGACCAGACCAGACCAGCCTGGTTTCTGCAGACCCCAGGACCAGACCAGACCAGCCGGGTCTCTGCAGACCCCAGGAGCAGACCAGACCAGCCTGATCTCTGCAGACCCCAGGAGCAGACCAGACCAGCCTGGTTTCTGCAGACCCCAGGACCAGACCAGACCAGTCGGGTCTCTGCAGATCCCAGGAGCAGACCAGACCAGCCTGATCTCTGCAGACCCCAGGACCAGACCAGACCAGCCGGGTCTCTGCAGGGGACCTGCATTTACCGCAGACCTCAGGTTTCAATCCCAGACCTTCACATCTCTGGGCCTTTTAACCAGTTCACCTTCTACCAAGTTAGAAACTCCGTCTTGAGCTAGCTAGCTAGCCAGCCAAGTTAGCTTCTCACATTTCCTCACAAGCTTGAGCGCTTCCTATATTTTGCCCGTGTCTGATATGTAATTTCATCACATGGCACATGTTCCCCCCAAGGTTTATTTACATGCCAACTTAACTTACACTTCCTCAAATAACTTTTCTTACTTTGATAAAGGGCTGCGCTAGGCGCTGCATTTAACCCCCGAGCTATTGACCCGGAGTTGGTGCTACTCCATTCAGACTGATGGGCCAACTGTGAAGGCATGTTAGCTCATCGGAAAGGCCTTTAAGTAGCTGTGGCAGTTGCAGTAGCTGGCTTTGGAAGCTGGAACACTCATCATTAAGGCCCTGTCCACACGGGAACATTGCCCTTTTTTTTCTTTCCCGGGGTGGAAAAAAGTGGCGTCCACACGCTGACAGATGGAAACGGAACGGTGGGTGAAAACGATGTAATGCGTATGCCACACCCAAACGTGGCGCTGTTAACAGACGCTGACACAGCCACCGGACCAAAGATTTAGAAAGAGGGCATTTCCGCTACACACTAAACACACAGAGTAGCAGGAAAAAAGTGAGTCTGAGGTTTTGTGAGGTTTTGTGGTAATGTTGCCAACAAATCTTGAAGCGCCTGCGATACTAAGACAACTCCGCTGGCCGCTATCGTTGTTGTTTGTGCCGCTGCAAGCCGTGTTTTTTCCGGTCACATGACAGTGACGGTGCGATGACGTCTTCGTTTTTTACAAGGAAAAGCCATTTTCACCGTCCAGACGGCAACGATGTGACAACGGCGAAACGGCGTCCCACTCTGGGACCCGTTTTCAAAAAATACCGTTTCAGGGGACCCAAAACGCTGTTGCCGTGTGGACGAAACGCCGTAACGGTTAAATACTTTACCGTTTCCACCAAAAAACCTTCCCGTGTGGACAGGACCTAAGAATGTTAGCTAGGCGCGAAGAGGCATGCTAGCTAGCAAAAGGCGATGGCTACACACAGCAGCCTACAGCTAGCTGTGGTGGAGGTTAGCTTGTTGCCAACATGTTAACAAAGAGGGGAACATAATGGCCCTGGACCTGAAGATTACGGCTGTGGCAGGTGGCGTTCCAGGAATTACACACATTCAGTCGCATTAGCAGCAACCTGGAGGGTCAGTCCCTGTTTGTTAGCCTCCATACTTTTGCCTGTCAAGCAAAAAGCCCAAGCGCTAGCTCACTGAAGGAGCACGCAGAGCACGACAATGACCACCGACCCGGTGACGCAGCAGTTTGTGACCCTCTGGCCTTAGATTACATCAGAATCTAACCCAGTTCTTTTTTAGAACCGGGGAAGCGGGCGACACTTGGAGCGTGGGCTGGTTATTCTGGGTGCAACTCCACTAGAAGGTTGGGGAAAACACCTGAAGAACATTACACTACACTAGAGCACTATTACATTTTCTTTGCACAAAGTTAAAACTTGTATTTGCGAGCGTTGAAATCATGTCTGGTTTGAACCTTGTCATTTTTTCAAAAGATTTGACAAAAATCTGAACTTGGTACTGTGCTAAGCTAGCAGACCAGTCCTGACCGCACTGCAGGTAACGAAAAGAAGAAGTCTGGAAATTTTTGTCCAACCTAAATACCCTCCTGACTACCAGGAAAACAACTATCGTCCAAATCACATTTATTTTTAATTCTCCAATCTTTGTTTGGTGATAATTTTAAAAAAAAAAGAGCCCTAAATGGGATTATGCAGTGGGCTTGAAATATTCAGGGTTATTTATTCAATTTTAACTACTGGTAGTCAGGAAGATCAAATAAAATTACATTTATGCAGTTTTGTTAGAATAATGTTCACACAAATCCCTGTCTAAATATTTTCCCAAATAACAACTTCTTCCTGGGAGGTTCAGTCTGTTGTGTGGGGACCATATGGCTGCAGTATGTGTGTGTGTGTGTGTGTGTGTGTGTGTGTGTGTGTGTGTGTGTGTGTGCGTGTGTGTGTATGTGTGTGTGTGTGTGTGTGTGTGTGTGTGTGTTTGTGTGTGTGTGTGTGTGTGGCTCAAGGTGTCAGGAGGCAGGGCGGTTTAAATTTAACCGCAACAAGGCTGATTGCTGCATGGCGGGTTGTGTCGCTGCTCCCCTGCCTGTCTCTCTCTCTCTCTCTCTCTCTCTCTCTCTCTCTCTCTCTCTCTCTCTCTCTCTCTCTCCTTGCAGACACACACACACACACACACACACACTGACAGTCAGCAGCTCCCTGTCAGACGGGGCTGCTGCTGCGCCACCACCTGGATCGTGAGGACGAAATCGCCGCTACCACTGGAGAGGGAGGAGGAGAAGGACAGCGAGGGCGAGCAAGTGAGCGAGCAGAACGCCAGACGTCGGCGGGCGGCGCAGCGCGGCAGGCTGGAGGAGCCGCTGAGGAGGTAAGAACAGGCAGAGATCACATCTCTTCTCTTCTCCTCTAAAGGCCATTGAAAAAAAAACAGAAAAAAGAAAAGAAATGTTGCATCTTTGCATCTTCTGCATCGCGGCTGCACGTCCATCTGCAGTCCAAAGTTCTCCCCCTGGCTGTGGAGCCTGGTGTCACTGTGACTCTAATTGGTGCTCCAGTAAGTGTGGCTGAATCCTCAACTCTGCCATGGATTATTGACACACTAATCTGAAGCTTTTCTGCAAGGTTGTCGCTAATTAGCAAAGGGATGGTGGTGTTGGGGGGGGGGGGGGGGGGTAGCATCTGTTGGGGGGGTTCTAGAGTGTCAGCTAATCTCACCTAGAGCTAATTGTGTTTCTTTCCTGCTACCCCGCCAAATCCCAGACCACCATTGTTGTTGTTGTTGCACTTGCACGTTTTCCTTCCTGGACTCCTGCACACTTCACAGTGAATCACGTTGACCAGGGCCGAACCCGATCACGCCCTGGTGGTCAGCGGCCGCTCCATCTGTCAGACGCATGAAAAAGCTAAGCAGCGATAACTCATCCACCCGAGTCACCTCACTGAGACTCAGCAGTGCCATACAGTGTTGAGGCAGGAGGGACTGGGGGGGGACGACGAAGAGGGGGGTCAAGTTACAAGTCTGGACGCTGGAGTCTCAGTTTGGAAACAGGATGGTGAAATGTCAAGCCCCGGCCAAACGTCTCCGCTTCAGTCGCCGAGAGTCAGGACGCAAAACGCCTTTTCTAATGCGGAAAAATACACAGGAGGCATTATCGTCCGGCGGCCTCGTCCAGCGACATGCGTAGATTCCGAGGATGTGCCGGTATGCTTTGGGCAGCAGGTGGCGCAGACAAAAGCCACATAGAAAGAATGGATGGGCAGTTTGCAGGTTAACCGACGTGCTTTCGCACATCATCTGCATACACAATGATCGAAAACCCTCCCAAAAGGAGTCTGGGAAGGCGACAGAACGAAGACTTTTCTAAACGATGGTGATCCGATGAGTCAACAGGTGCGACCTCTCCCGCCACCCTTCCACCTCCCCATAGTAAATATTTGTGCTGACAGATGGACGGACGGGATGGCACGGTCCACATGCAGCTTTAACAGACTTTGGGTCTGGCGTGACCGCAAGCAGCACTAATCGGTTCGGGTGGCTGTGATAGCATTAATGCCGCAAAAGCCGGCAGGTCGGCGCTCGGCCAACAGATTGATCAGCAGATTTCTTTAGGTGAAGGGTAAGCAGGAAGATTGGAGGAGCAGCAAGGCCACCAGAAAACACCCCTGACAAAAACCGCCTCGCTGAAATTCTGCAGAGACGTTTGTTGGGAAACTGATGTGGGAGCAGAGATAAAGGTTTGAGCTTCAACTCTTTGACTTCCAAAGCATCGCCACGCTTCTGTTTTTCTGTTCACTTTTTTTTCTTGCTGCCATCGAGGGCCTTGATGGAGACTTTGTGGGTGATTGACAGATTGAGGGCAGTGTGGCGCAGATGATTAAAGGGGAATTAAGGCGAGCCCGCTGGTGCTCTGAGCTCTGGCAGCTGCAGGTGGGATCAGACAACCTGGCTCCCAGCTTGATTCAAGGTGTTTCATCAATGGAGAGAGTTTTGGTGTGTGTGTGTGTGTGTGTGTGTGTGTGTGTGTGTGATACAGAAAATCAAAGTGAATCTCCTTTTGATGGGCCTTAAAAGCTCATCAACATTCAACAGGTTGAACTCATTGGAGGGTCTAGGATGCATTAAAAGCAGTGATCTCACTGCCAACAAATTGGAGGCTGATTATAAATCACAGCTGACAAAAGTTTTGTCGTCATCTGCAGAAATAGAAAACTTCCAGAAGTTTGGGACTCAGTTTAGGTTCCACGCCGGGTGGTTATTCATCTGGAAACATCAACCTGGGTTAGGGTTAGGGTTAGGGTGAGAGACGATGACACAGACTGGCGTCAACCAGCCAACCAAACAGAGGTCAATCACCCTGCAGGGTACCTTCACCTGTTGAAGGGGACTAGAGTAAGGCTGCCAAGGACAGACACCGGTCAAACTTCCAAGTCAAGCTTCCCTTAGTCACCATCAAATTACACTGATGCAAAGGAATCCCCTGGTGAAATAATGCCAAGGGACGCTGTATAGCTCAGCATCCTCATGGCTGAGCTGTGCCTACCAGGTACCTCCCCTTTCTGAGTTGTACAGTGTTGACCAACCTTGATGCCTAAAAAGCATTTTGCTTTTCAATCAGTAAGACATCAGTCAGAACCCTCAGAGAGGGAACTTTGCAAGAGCCACCAGCACCAAGTGCCCGATCCAGGGTCGCCTGGTCCACATACTCTGGGACACTTTTGGGGGAACAGTGAGCTTATTTCAGAGCCGCAGATCCAGTTTCTCTCGCCAAATGCCAACCCGTTGGAGCTCTGGGAAAAGAGCCGCTAAATATATCTAGAGAGAAGCGGCGGCGTTGTCCGACGCTAGTGCTAGCCTTCTGCTGTCAGTTCCCGGGGTCAAAATAAACCCAGCGAGATCAGTTGGTGTAGCCAAAGATCAGCTGGATGGTGCTTTCGGAGAACCCATTCCCAACCCCACCCACCCTCACACCCTCGGGATGGAAGTGAAGACAAGCATGAGAGACGGACGACTATAAGGGGAGAAAGTCCATATTAGGGAGGTAAAGTGGCCACAAGTGACGTTTAGCAACGTAATCACAGTGCAGTAATGAGGGCAGCGGGGATTTAAAGTCGGCATTCTTTCTGATCCATCTTAAAAAGCTGCGATCTGGTCTGCGGCCCCTCGTGGACCGAGTCACCCCGAACTGCCCATTACCCCCCAGCTGTCTCCTTCTATTTCCCCGCCACTATAAATGTGAGTCACGTCCGCATGGCTTCAGGCCCTGCAGGTGCGTCATCACCTTCACTTTATTTTAGCGTGGATGTTCTGTGTTAAATATACAATGAGGACTCTTGACCGTGGGGCCACAGGGGGGAGGGGAGAGGGGGGTGCTTTCAATGATGTAGCAGGAACACAGCTGGCATTGGCACAGAATGGACATGTTAACAGCTGGCATGTACAGCAGCACCGCCCTCGAGGTTCTTATTGGATTTTTTGAATATGAAGGACAAGGGTACATGAAAAACATATATTTTTCTATCCATCCACTTTGGCTACACGTAACCAGTGTCTCCGTCAGCTGTCAAATACCAGAGAGAATTATAGAGTTGCACCTTCCACTCAGTACGAGATTAACTTAGCCTGCTCTCAGGCCTCGGCATTACGTAAACCCAAACCTTTTCTTATCCCGCCTGCTTCCATTCCAGCCTGGACTTGAACTGGTCATGTCTTTTGTGGCTATTTCTGTGTCGCATCCCCACTGACTTGCCTTTGGTGGCGAAATTCTTGGTGTGCGTAACACAACTGGATCAAACGACACAGGTGGCGTTGAAGCTGGCAGCTAGCCACACAGCTAGCTAGCCAGCACCCCTCCCGAGGGCTCAGTTTAAGGCCCTATTGTTACTACCGAGCTGCTGCCTGTGTTTACTGCTGCCATGGCGATGGAACGGACTCAGACCCGCAGGGCTCAGCGTGGCTCTTTGGCTCCTGCGCTCGCTAAATGACAACATCAATTATCGGGGAGCTATTTTCGGACAACCGTGATTATAGTATAAGCATTCTGCCCCTGCCATCAGCAACGGGGCGGGGGGCTCTCTGGAAATCCAGCGGGAGCGGGGGCGGGGCTAATGCTAACTTACTTAAACACTCGGACGGCAGCGAACAATGCCTGTGCACCTTAAATCAGGTGTCGTTTGTGCAGTTTGTGTGTGTCTGGGAGAAGGTCCAGACAGGGTGAAGAGGGGAGGGAAGGGGAACGAAGGAGGCGGAGCTTGTTACATCAATCTGCCAAGATGACTCACAGACCACTGGTGAAGGGGGTGATGGGGTGGGGAGGTGGTTCAGCATCCTAGCGGTGAAGGATGAATCAGGGTTTCGGGGAGGAGTGACTTCAGAACACTGTAAAGGACGAGTTCACACATTTGTTTTAATTGTTGTTCTTCCCAGTTGGGCCTCAATCAGACGGAGGGATGAGTTGTATTTCGGTCTCGCAGACTCTGGCGTGAGAAAAGTGTCCTGAGGTATCAGGAGGGATGGCGTGTTTATTAGCAACTTGACTTTAGCCCATGAACAGGTTTTCCTCCCTGCTCCGCCGACTGAAGTACATTGATTTTTTTATTTTTTCAAATCAAGTGCAGAGGGAAAACATGAGTCAGCTCCCTGAGCAGCAGCAGCAGCAGCAGCAGCAGCAGCACAGTAGCTGAATACAAACGCGGCCAGCTGCCCAGAGAGAAACCAGTGAGACCTGGAGCAGAAATACTTGTCTGCTGCCGCTCCCCCCGTTGAAGCCTTTATTTCCTTTAAGTGTTTTAGCACCTTTAAAGCTCATTGTTCTGGGCTTTGAGAGTCTCCTAGAAAACATGCAACAGCTGTTCCCACAAAAACAATATACGGCACGCTAACACAAAAGTGCTAGCAGGTTAGCACAGCACATTTAGCAGCTCTGTTTTAGCGTGACAAAAGTCTTACGCATGTAGGGTTGCCACCTCCTCGACTTTCAAATCCGGGACATCACTCGCAACTCGCAACTCTCCACAGGTGTGGGAGTGAATAAGCTAAGCTAACAAGGGTATATCAAACGCTAAAGTCAACAAATACTCAAGCCAAACAAAAAAAAAAGTTTGGGGCTTTAGCTTAGCAAAGTTAGTCAAGTGCTCCGTTGAGCCAACACGAGAGCCTGACTTAGCATAGCATCAGTGCATCACCACTTGTGTTGTTAACTATCGGAAAGTACCGATGGCACCTGACTGCCGTTGGCCAGAAAGCAGTTCCCCCTCGACTGGGACGGCGTCCAGCAGCAGCAGTGGGCGGAGCCTCAGCTTGCGCCCTACTCTGCAGGAGATCAGGTGGCCTCCTAATTTTAGCCCGGCGTTTATCGCCCGCTGTCCAGATTGGATGGCCGACGAAAATAAAAGGGAGGCGAAACCTGTTAATGACGAGGGGGATTGGAATATTTCTGATTCTGCTGCGACCGCAAGGACACCACTTTGATTGAAAAAAACAACTATAAAGAAGCTTTCCTTCAAGGTGGCTGAATGGGGACAGGCTAATTCCTGGTGTGCTAGCTGTGGTGTTTTCTCGTCGTGACTCCCGAACACCTGAGACACAAGTCAGCAGACGCAGCAACAGGCTGTCGACCCATCCGACTCTCTAATCCGCAGCAAGGTGACCAGTTAGCACCAACAGAGCTAGCAGCCGTTTGATGCTAACGAGCGGCTAATCTGGCCAGAATAGAGGGGCATGGATGCTACTATTTCACAAGTGGCAGCTAAAACTGCAAAGCTAAAAAGGCCACCGAAAACAAGAGCAGTCAATCAGATTGGCTGACACAATGATGTCGACATAGAATTAAAAATATACAAATATATAAGTGTTGGCCACCAAATCACCAGTTTTATTTTACAGTCACATTCCTGAAGAATCAATCGGTCAAATGTTTATTAATATCCACACTGGCAAACTACAACAGTGAGTGAGTGAGTGAGTTCCAGTCCCATACATGAGAGAGTGCTGCCCTCTGGTGGCAGAGCACAGAAAGCTCTCCTGGTGCAGAGCTCAGTGGAACATGAGGTTGTGTTGTGTTGTGTTGTGTTGCGCTGCTTCAACCACTGTTGTGAGAGACAAGTGCAGCTGTGTGTCTGCGGCAGGCAGGGGGCACTGTGGCTGCTGTGGAGTGTAAGGACGCTCACCTCAGTGGTCAGCTGTGAGTCAGTCGTCGCCTCAGATGATAGCGTGCATTTTCATTGGCTTGTTGGCTTGCGTTTCCAATAATTCTTTTTCACAAACCAAACAAACAAAACTTGCCTCCTGCCACTTGATAATGTTGGAATGCTGCACACTGAACCAGACGACCCCACCCCCACTCACTCACTCACTCACTCGCTCGCCCCTGGTCACACGGCACACTTAAAACACTGTGACCTGCCAACTCCAAACTCCGCCCCTTTCCCTTCCCATCAGACCCTCTGCGACCATATCCAGCCGAGACGTGACGTCCGACGCTGGGGGGGAGGAGCTACAGAACAACTGTTTGCTCACTTCCTGTTGCTGTCGGAGCGCCTCTTTAGGAAAGACTCGTTTCTAAATCACAACACACAAATCACACGTCATAACAACACACACACACACACACACACACTCACACACTCACACACACACACACACACACACACACACTCTCACACAAAGCACCGGGAGCCAGTGTGACATCATAAGAAAGACATTCTCATCATGGCAGCACTGATGTTTAAGAGCAGACAGTGTGTGTGTGTGTGTGTGTGTGTGTGTGTGTGTGTGTGTGTGTGTTTCATGCTTGAACATCTCTCTCACTTGGCTCCCCTCCCAGCCTGGAAACTGCTTCTTTAAATGTAAACTTGGCCGGGGAATCAGGCGCAACACACACACACACACACACACACACACACACACACACACACACACACGCCTTCAGCCAAGAGTTCTCTGCCCTCTTTACCTGTTTAGTCCGAATAAAGTTAATCAGGTTGTTTTTTGTTGAAAATATGACACTGACTTTATGAAACGTTGGGTTTAGGTTCAGGTTACATTTGGGTACATGAACAACCATTTCCAACCGAACACCATGGGGGAGAAAATAAGGCTTCAGGGGGGTTTTCTGATCAGTTCTCACCAGAACAGCACCTCCTGCTGGCCACCGACAGACTGGCACGTTTGAATGGACAGTGAATCACTGCGGTCGAGCCGTAATGATGCGACGAGCAGCGATGCATCACGGCTGCTTCCCAGTAATCAGATTACAGCTGCGCCGCCGATGAGCCAACGGCTGTCGGATGTGGCTGAACGCGTTCGACTAACACACACACACACACACACACACACACGCTTTGTGGGTATGTTTCACCAGGTTGCGTCATGTAAACCAAGCAGCAGGAGGTTTAAACCTACGTTGTACACAAAAAGAGATCGAAAGCCAGAATAAATAAATAAATAAATGAAATAAAATAAATCTTGCAGCGCCACCTTCAGGCCGCAAAGGAAATTCTCAAAAGTCATCTACAGCACTGAACACGCGCACAGGAAATGTCTCTGACTTCCCCCCCCCCTTTTCCGTTGACAGCACCTGGTTCCTCGGATGCGACTCGTTAGCTTTGTTAGCCTCGTTAGCCTGGTTGCCGTGGCGACTGCAGTCCTGTCTTGTTTCTGGTCGGCCACGTGACTGGTAGGCCCTTCCTCTGACTGTACTAGTAAACCCAATTTTCCAGACAGTGGCAAAGTCCCAACTGTTGCTGAGTTGTGTTGCCGGTGTGCTGACGGGATGGGCGCTTGACATTCCCACCGGTCTCATTTGTGTTTGCAGAACTGAGTCTGCAGCTGTCTGCTCAGACCGAGAGGGATGTTTCATCATCTTTCTTCCTCTTTGCTTTCTGTTGCAAGGTTTGATTTTTGCATCAGTGTGACGGCGCAAAACTGATTGTGTGACGGTGCACGTGGGTTCGCTGCACATGATGGAGCGGATGAGCTGCGACTGTCAGTGCAACGGACAGACCATGTCCAGGGTGAAACATGGGCGAGCTGCACGGCAAGAAAAGAGATTACTCCCCTGTATCTGATTATGTTCACGTGGGACTTTGCTTTCATCACACAGCAACATCTGATCCACATGCATCTCACTGCGGCTTTCAACATCCCGACACAGAATTTACTGCGCCGGCATTCTTCACATTAGCTTGCACATTTTCTTTCTTTTTTTATTCTTTTTTAGCACGTTAGCTCTTTTAGTCTAGTGCAGACTGGCTGTGAAGAGGATACATTTTATTTTTGGTCTCGTGTTGTTTATTATATTTTCGCATAAAGGATCTCATTGTTAGCAGGTTTTGGCTGGGCTAACACACAGCTGGCCAACAGGAGCTTCACGTTAGGCTCGCTCAACACATAGCATCACTGCTAAAGAGGTGATCTTGGCCCCAAAATCCTTTCTTGCAAAGTCATTAGCTTTAAGGCGCTAATGCTATTGCTAAAGCAGAAGTGAATAATAAATATGCTTTCAAGACTTTTAAGTTCAAAACCAGTGCGTGTTTAAATGCTGACTGAAAATACTATATATATTAAAATAATCTATAATTAAAACAGAAAAATAACATGACAGACTGTCTGATTTTTGTTTTTCCTTTTCTAACTTGATTTTGCCCCAACAAGGACTTCTAAAGCAAACATGTGAGTGATTTATCGTCCACCTTGTGCACACGAGGCCGTAAACTATATGAGCCTACCTTTCCGGAGGATGTAGCGCCGCTACCTCTCTCTCGCCCCCCCCACCCGCTCCCTAGTTTGACTTGTGTTACCCCCACCCCACCACCACGCTGGCAGTGGCGTGATGTCACGCGGCAGGAATCCACAGGCTAACTGGCTAGCGGCTGTGTACCTTGGTGCGTATGTTCAGTGTGTGTGTGTGTCTGTGTGTGTGTGTCTGTGCGTGTGCGCACAAGCGGCCGAGGTGTGTGTGTGTGTGTTTTTGGGCACACCTGCTTCCTCACCTTTCACCTTCTCCACTTTAACGGCCCTCCCTGCGCTCTGCCTCCACATGAAAGGTGATGTCATCGCTAAAGAGCATCCGTTTATGGTTTTTTTTTTGTTTTTCCTTCTTTTTCCCGCCTTTAACTCTCACAGAGAGGCGGCACTTACTCATGAAAGCTCCCAGTGTCCTGATGGGAGGCTACCAAGAGGCACACGGACAAACCTCTGGGCAGAACTTTTAAGTGTGCTTGGTGTGATTTAAAGGAACAGACCCAAAAAACATCAAGAGTCAGAATGAGCTTCATTCCTCTCCGAGGTGGTCGTTCTTACGACACACACAACGACCAAATGGCGACAGTTGTTAGGTTTTTTTTTCTTTTTTATGAGTCAGGGAGTCGAACGGAGGATGTTGAAAACCTCCTAAGACGTCTTTTGGAGCGTTCTGACCGGGTAGACACCATGGCGGTCCTGGCTAGACAAGCCCAGACTGCCAGGAGCTTCCAGTAAAAGGTTTGCCTTTGGCTTCGGACATTGTCCCGGCCACTTAGTGAGCACTAGTGGGAGGGGCTTCATGTTGGGGGCCGTGGGGGCTGGGAACATAAATACTAAATAAAAAGGTGAGATATTTTTGGCAATATGTAAGCAGTGAAGATGTTTGTTTGGCCTTCTTTTGTCCCAAGAGATGGAAGAATTTTGTGCGATTAAATGTTAGCATGCTAACACGATAGAATAAGTGAAAAAAAAAGATCAGTGCATAATGTTTATGACAAAAACAACTAAAGATATTAGACCAAAGGATATTTTCTCTTTTCTAGTTTTCTCCCCCATAATTCTCGGTTCACTAGCTAACAGAAAAGGCTTACTTATCATTATCCACTTAGCTAGTTTCCCCCCCTAATGGTTAGCTGTGCTCACAGGAGTTTTGAGCCATTTTCCTGGTGCTTGTCAAATTAAATTGGACAATGCAGGTGAATACTGATACATTTCCTGTATTAGCGTCACATGGGTTGGGGCTAGGGCTTGTGTTAGCTGGGGCAGCACAGTTCAACTGTATCAAGACTAGTCCGAAAAGCATTACCAGCAGTAAACAACACACAACTAAGGCTGTGTTAACATTTGTTAATCCTCCTGTCTTGCTCGAGCTTCCTCCTTCAGTATCTCAATATCTGAGCACCTACTAATCATAACGTCACCTTCTGGCACTCATTTGAGATGCTTGGGTGACGCTACCTGGATGGGATTAGCACGATGAGTGCGGCAAGGTCGGCTGGTTCCTGGGCAGTTTGCCGCAGATCGCCCACTCATCAGTTCACACCTACTGTTGTTCAGTGTGACAGACAGATTATGTGTTTGCGATTGCACAGGAGGCGCAGGTAGGAACACGATAACTCCAGGTTAATATTGTGACTTTATCAGATAGGACTTTCCCACTTGAGTAAGCAGCCACTTATCACAAAGATGCAAAGAAATACGAGTCAATTGATAATTACCCCCCCTGAGTTCAGAACACAGTCCGGAGAAAATGGGGAAGATGATGAAGACGTGTCCGCTGAGAAACTCTGAGCAGCGAGATCCAGGCGATGACAGTGGAGAATCAAGACAAATGGAGCAAAACTGGTCCCACTGTCTCCTTCCCTCCATCGCTCGCCCTCATTTTAAAGGCTAATGCGCTTATTGAGATAATGAAAGAAAGGTGTGCTGGAGCACTGCAAGCTACACACGCCGACAAAATTGCTCACACATCCATCTGCGAGTGGGGAGCTCCGGCAGTTTTTTGTCAGAAACGTGCACCGCCGCTAACGCTCATTTCCATTTCGCAACACTTTGCTCCAAGTTTCCATTTGAAGAATAAAAAAAGAAAAAACTCAAAACAGGGTTAACAGAAATTAGGAACATCACTCGTCGCAGATAAAACACTGATGCTAATTTACTTTCTTGGATCCTGGATTCGGGGGTCAACCCAGTCCACATTCCCGCCCCCGCCATGAACCCCCTTTATGAACTATGTGATGTATTTCTAATGCATATTGGACATTTTACAGATATGTGACACTCGCACATGTGGGAATCCCGGCTGGGGCCCCTTGTTACTCGCCTCCAGTCTGTCTCCACTCTGCACAGTGTCGGCTCCAATCTGTGTCCCGCTGCCTCTTTTTGTTGGGAACCATCTGCATTTCTGTTGCTACACGACTTTGTGCCGTCAAAATGAGCTGCAGCGGCGCAGCGGCGTTGACTGATAGCTGAGGTCATTAAGTAGCCTGTGCGCGTGAGTGCTTGCATGCTGTTACGGCTAAAGTTACCAGACATACCCTTGACCCCCCCCCCCCCGAGAGAAGGTCCGACTGACTGAGCGCCGCATCAATCAGTTGGAAGGCGACGGGGTCCGATCTGCTGCCTGCAGCCCTGACCTGGGATAAGGTGGATAGTGGATTATGCCTCAGACCACCGGAGGAATGACCTCAGCTCACAATCATGAGGCATTGCCTGGAGTGAGCATCACGCGGTCAACTGTCCGTCACTTCTCGCTTGTAAACTGTCAGAGGGGCCTCTGAGACCAACATGTTGCTTCTGGGCTCCAATTAGGCCTGGATGTGGTCAAGCAGTCCTGAGACTGAGGACGATTTAGGGAGAAGGACTTTGAAGCTTCCGTTTCTGCCCTTGTGAGTGGAACCATGACAAAAAACCAAAGTTTCCAAACCTGTGGCACTCCAACAGACTAAAGAAAATAGTATTATTTTTGCTTTGTTAATACTTGAGCTGATGGATGAGTTTGGACACAGTTGCTGGAAAATGTACTTTAATTGTACATTTTGTTTTTGTTAACATATTTCGGCTATTAATCGTGTGGTAAGTAAGTGGTAAAAACATCCAGACCCCATCACTGTTAAACTACACAATTCAAAACTCCAGACTACCAGATTCCTGGTCAATGTTGACTCGTTGTAGGTTGAGTAGGTCAGTGGTGGCTGGTGTGTATTCACACCCCATCCGTGTTTGACAAGATCAACTTGTTGAGTTGTAAAAGCCGAAAAGAGAGACTAAGGGTGAATTCCAATTCCTCCCTTAACCCTCAATCTCAACCCTCAATCTCAAAAATGCGCGCTCCCGCGAGGTGTAAGTGCTGTCCTGATTCTCAGAACGTCAAGTTGAGGGACGAGATTAAGGGCTGTATCGCCCTCAATATTGAGATTCTCCGGCACCACCCTTGGCAGTAAGGGCTACCCAGAAGGCATTGCGTATTTTCTCCAAGACATCTTCGAAAAATGGCGATGTAAAAGCGAGCTACAAATGGAAGTATTTTCTTAGTTAATAAAGATATAAATATTACGAAACCATTTTATTGTCTTAGTTTAAGACTTTTTTATGGATTATTGACATCGTTGTTGCGTAACATTTTTTTTTTTACTTTACGATGTTTGTCAGCTGGACCGGCGGTCCCGGCTTCACGTTACTTGTATACGTCGTTGTGTAGCGACGGAGGACTTCTTCCTTTTTCATCGTCTTTTTCTTTTTCTCCTTCTTCTTCTTCGTCGTCGTCTTCTTGACGGACTGGACGTAGCTTTGGTGTAAGGCCGCCCCCCACAGTCTGAAGACGTAACTGCACTTAAGGGGTGTCCCATTTCTAAGTCACAAGATAGCCCTTACACTTATTTTTGAGGGCCCAGAGTGAGGGCCAAAGATTGAGGGTTAAGGGCGAGGGTTGAGATTGAGGAGTTAAGTGAGGAATTGGAATTGGCCCTAAAGCAACTTCCTCTATCAGTTTGATGATCTCGGGAGGGAAGTATTTACCTCAGCAGCAGCAGCAGCTCTTGAGATTTGTCTCTTCTTGGATCGATGCCACTTGCTCAGTCACTGATTCATCCGTTCACAAACCAGACTCAAGGAACAAAACTCCCAACAGTACAGCTTTTAGCCAGAATTAATGCCAAGGTCAAACACAGACTGCAGAGTTATCAGTCCCTAGAATAGCTTCTCTGCTGTTTGGACATCAACGTCATTAGTTTAACTTGACCCACAGAGCACCGTTTTTGCAAGCGTTATATTCAGACCAAGACACAACCAGGTAAAACCACCTGATGACTTCTTTGTCTTCTGCCAACAGGTAGACAAAGATGCGATCTCGAAGCAACAGCCTCGAGGACACGAGCAAGACCAAGCCGGGGCACCAGCTTGATGCCAACAGGAGGTCGGACGAGCGAGGGGAGCCTTCCGGCAGGGCAGAGCACCGCACTCGGCATCGGGAGCCGCTGGACGACACGGGCACCATCCAGAGGAACCACAAGACGGCCAAGAACGGTGCCCCTGCTGGTGTGAGTGGGAATGGTGGCGGTGGCAGCACCAGCGCGCCAAAGGCAGGTCGGCGGGAGAAGGGCAGGGACCTCTCCAGGGACGACCTGGTCTTTCTCCTGAGCCTCCTCGAAGGAGAGCTGCAGGTAAGTCTAAGTCCAGACAGGTATTAGTCCCAGTGATTGTCACATCCTGAAGGATGTGAAATTTGTCCTCCGAATTTGACCCATCCCCTGAGGGAGAGTGGTGGGCAGCTGCAGTGCCGCGCCCGGGAATCATTGGGTGATCTAACCCCCCAATTCCAACCCCAATACTGAGTGCCAAGCGGGGAGGCAATGGGTACCATTTTTACAGTCTTTGGTATCACTCGGCCGGGGATCGAACCCACAACCTACCAGTCTCAGAGCGGACACTACCACTAGATCACTGAGCTGGTATTACTTTGATTGGAGGTGGCAAGACAGGAGGTGTCCAAGTTGAATCTGACCTGGACAGTCTTCACTCTCCTACCAACAGGCCAGAGACGAGGTGATCACCGTGCTGAAGGCTGAGAAGGTCGACATGGCTCTGCTTGAGGCCAAGTACGGCTTTGTCACGCCCCAGAAGGTCCTGCAGGCCCTTCAGAGGGACGCCGTCCAAGGCAAGGCCGACATCTTCCAGGAGGACATCTACGAGAAGCCCATGGAAGAGGTAATGCCGGCTCCTGATATCCGTCTAGACGTCAAATGTCCTTGGTAGCTGTTGAAAGGGAAAGGAAAGATTTTCTCTTTCTCTGTGTGTTGGGTGGGGTCGCTCTCTCACAGCTGGACAAGTTGGTGGAGAAGCAACGGGAGACGCACCGGCGGATGCTGGAGCAGCTGCTGATGGTGGAGCAGGCGCACAAGCAAGCGCTCTACAAGCTGGAGGACGAGAAAAGGAACCACGGCGAGTTCATGAAGAAGAGTGACGAGTTCACCAACCTGCTGGAGCAGGAGCGTGAGAGGTCAGTGTCCCCCAGGGTTAACTGGAAGGGGAGGGTCCAGAGTCATCTTGCAGATGGCTCATCATCTCTTTCTTTTTAATTTCGTTTCCTTCATTTTGAAACAGGAGTTTAACAGAGTACCATATAGGGAATACTGCTCTGGAGCTACATTCAGCTGATATGCAGTACTTTTCTTCCTCTTTGCCGCGGTCAGCATCAATAATTAATTACCATGTCAGCCACTCTTTCTCTCCTCGGGACGTTGTGCGCCTCAACCAACTTGAACTTCACTCTGCTCTGATTTATGTAAGGGTAATCCTCGAAAAGATTTATTCGATTCAAGTGCGTTGGAATTATTCAAGAGAAAACAAACCGCGTAATATGAGAAATTTGTGGCGGCTGATTGACTGAATTTCGCAGTAATCCAAGATAATCCTGCTCATAAATTCAGCTCCAGCACGATCCCAAAATAAAGTCAATGCCCCGGCCGCTGTGTCTTAATTTACGTGACCAATAGCCATCTAGGACACTGGCCATGTAGATGTTTTAAGAGCTGGAGGCCTTGCTTGAGAGCAGCTTGTCGGGTATTTAACCGTGTGATCCACATCTCCCAGCCTCGGGCCAATCAGAGGCCCCAAGAGTATGAAATTAAACCTGTGTAATGGAGGCAATAAATCAAAGTCTTTGTCAGGATTTCAAGGTGAAGAAGAACTACTCTCCTTCCCGTCAACTGTCACAAGTCCTTCACTCTTATTATTGTCTTCACTTGAACCATTCGGGACAAATCTGCAGCAAGCCAAGATTTCTTCACTCTCTTTTGAATTTGGAGATGGTCCGACGGTGGAAAGAAAGATAATGTAAGTTTAGTGCTGCTGGTGTTGGCTGAGGAGATGGAAAAAAAAAACAGATCCCGGGATGGCTTTACAAAGCTAAATCCTCCCATGGTTAGTGCCAGCAAGGCTCAGGGGAAGATCACAAAGACGACTTAAAGATCCATCCTGTTTTTGCTGCGGGTTCAGGAGGCGGCTGTGATGTGGTTCTCCGCGGAGAAGCAGCGCACTACTTTCGATTTACTGCCCAGCAAACTGACCAGAAACCGCTGAGGTCAGATTAAGAGGTCTCAATGGGTTCCTCGACGGGTCGTCACGGGATATGGACTACCGTTCACTCGTGTTGAAGATTTGAAGGATATGGTGTTGATCACGTTAGAATGATGCTTTCTTTAGACCACACGTGAGGTCGAACTTCAAGTGTGTGAAGCCTCTATGCACGGATGACTGTTGTTTGATGTTCATTTCGATACTGTTTGATGTTCATTTTTGTCGATGTGCTAATTTAACAGCTAGCCGTGTTTCTCCAGTTGCACTGACATCTAGTGGACTTTTGATTAGTTCTGCAAGAGTAAAGCTACTTATCAGGGGTTTCTTTTCAACAAGTTAAAGGTCCTTACACACTGGGAGCAAGTTCGCAAGGCGAATAATTCAGGTTTTTTTTAAAACCTCTTGAAATCAATGGAACAGTACACACCGGCAGCGAATGTTGGTGGAGCGAGAAAGCAACTGTTATAGTGTCAAATTTTTCAGAGGCGGAAAGGCGAATGCTGGACCTCTGACCAATCAAAATGATGTTGGATGGTCGATGACGTCACATCAAAACTTCAGTAATGTTGCAAATGTTGCAAACGTGGAGCCAGTTGACGAAGCAGTCCTCCAAATTGTCCGACGAACATTCTAAAGTACTGGCGAAATTTCACTGGGTAAAAATTTGTGGTCCTGGATCGTCGTGTTGAACTCATCCATCTCCTCTTATGTCGGCTTATAATTGTAAAATGGCTTTTACAAGGAAGATCTGTGGTGTAGAAGGCGGTGGTTTGATTTACACACGTAAAACAAAACTTCTCGGTTACTACATTTTAAAAAATCATATATTTTATTCTTTCGTTTAAATGTGTTCCAATGCACAGCCAAAGGAAAACGAAAAAATATTTTATGGCAACAGGAACTTAATAACATGGTCAAAAAAACTGTTTGTAACTGCCGCTGTAACGTTAGAGTTTCGAGTGTGTTGTTGCTCTCAGCCTCAATGAACATTTTTAGTAATACCATAGGCAGAATACACGTTCACTATAAACTAAGGTACTAGGAATACGGAAATCATTCATTTAATTTAACAGCTGCAACGCCTCTCTAAAGAACAATATTGGGTGAACCCAAATACAAAAAGACGGCCCATCCTGAAACACACTCACACTGTCGCTACACAGTGAGACGAGTTGTAAGAGGAAAACCGGCAACACATGTCCGTGACGGCTGACAGGTTTTGCCGTTTGACTCTGGCAGGTGGAAACACGTCTGATCTGTCCTACACTGACTGGGCACTGCTCTGTTAACCACTTCCCCTTCAGCAACACACGCAAACACACACACACACACACACACACACACACACACACACACACACACACACACACTCTCTGTGTACTTGATTTTGCAGCCGAGGAATAACAGCTGGATGTCAGCCCGGCCGCCTATTTAAGGGGGACGATCACGTCACTGCACTGCCGTGTTTGGGTTGGCTGGGCCGGGCCGGAGCGACTGGGTTCTGGGCTTTGTCACCGGGGCACGTCGGGGGAAAGAGTCACTGCCATGAAAAATAGGCCCCAGTTGCAGCTCGAGATTAATCACCTCGTGAGAAAAAGGCGAAAGAGGAAGGAAAGAAAAAATGCCGGATCAGCCTGGAGGGGGCTGTGATGAAACTTATTTTCTTTTATTCATTATTATCAATAAATATCATTTTAGAGTGGCGGCAAAAAAACAGGGGGTGGAAAGGGGTTCTCCGCACTGAATCATAAATCCAACAGCCAGTCAGACCTTCCACAACCCCCGACCGTGATCGAGCATTACTTTCTGGTGCAATTAGACAAGGACAAGTCCAAAAAAAAAACACTTGTTCTACGTCGCCCATTTTCTTCTCTCCCTGATGATCGATCGTCTTTTATGAAAATCATTTAGCACCAAAAAAAACGAAGATAAACGGTAATTGCGCTATCCATTCATTTCCCAGGAAGTGAACCATGTTCCCTAATCAATCCGTCGTTGAAGGCGCGACACTTACAGCCTGAGACGAGTCACCAAGGTAAACAGTCAGAGTTCTAACAAAAAAAATAGTAACCCTGAGAGACCAAGGAGAGAATCAAATGAAGCTGCTTCCACTGGCTTTTATACCAAAAAGACAATTTGTCTTTTACTGTTTTTTCCACAACAAGATCTATTTCCACCACCTCGCTGTCCAGCGACCCTCCTGCTGCAGGAAGGAACAGAGGATCTCAGAGGAGGAGGAGCCTGGAGAGGCTAAGAGGCACAGAGTTTGTTCGGCCCGGTCCCGTTGTGCTTCTGTACTCCATCCAAAACATTATTACAGAGGGCAGAGCACCAAAATAGCTTTTACTCTTGACAGCAAGAAGCCACTTTGTTTGAGCAGAAGCAGAAAGTTCACGACCTGGCGGCGTCTTCCAGCTCCTCCAGAAACCTCCAACTCAGAGACTCTGCCTCGTCCTTCAATGCATGTTGGCTGTAACAAATTGTCGTCATTCAATCTCTGGGTTAATGAGCTGCAGGATAGATCCCCCCCTCTGACTAAGAGCCGAGTCCGTCCCTGGCAGCCCCCTGCTGAAGCACGTTAATCTGGGCAGCAGGATGAATCTGGCTCCCCTCTGATTAACTGGCAGCGTTTCACGAGCTACAATGACCTCATCGTGCGACGGCAGTGGCGGCGGCCGCCGCAGGGGTGTGAGAGCACAAACGCCGCCTTGCTAACCATCAGCAGATGTTGCATTAGTTTGAACGCTACGGCAGTGGAAATCGAGAGCGCGAGGCATCCTTGGATGCCACTGAATCTCGTCTCGCGTTTTGCATTGTTAGAAGGCCGTGATAGCGCAAAGGGCTCGCCTCCTGGGGACTTATTTTTTTGGCCGAGCAAGTCCACCGAAATCAGTTAAAAAGGCAGATTAGGGAAACACAGCTGTGACGGGGCGTTTAATCTGAGGTTTTCACAGCAAGTGTGACTAGCATCCACCACTGGGGGGCAAAGCCTCAGCGGAGGACCAGGCCACTGTCCGCAGACGATACAGTGATGTTAACAAAAGAACAGCATGTGAAGACAAGCTCACACTGATATTAGATTTTTAGCCATGATGCATCTGAAGAAATAAAGTTACACTGTCACACAAGACAAACAACACTAAACAACTCTCCCAGTTGTGCCTTTGATCAGCTGAGGAGGAGGTGGGGTTTATATCCGGGAAAAGCAGCAGCGGGAGACATGAAAACAAGTTGTGCATAATACAAAACAAAAGGTCCAACTGACGTAATGTTGCTGGCGGGAGAAGATGAAGGATCTCTGACGGGGGCTGTGTTTAATCGGGAGATGACCACGAAAGAAAGAAAGAAAGAAAGAAAGAAAGAAAGAAAGAAGCAAAGAAAAAAAACGGTAGCCACTCGCGTGATTGATCTGACGATTCGCAGGCTGCCCGCTGAATCTTCCTGATGACATCACTCATGTGGATCAGATTCCTTAGCTGTTACTCAGCCTTCACACACACACACACACACACACACACATACACACACACACACACACGCGCGCGCCTTTTATCCAACAACAACGGGGCGCTGGGCCTTTTCTTTTTTATTATCTCAGTGAATACGTAATTTTAACAACAGGATGACGGCAGGTTTTTATCAAGCTGTCAGGTTGATGGTTTAATTTGACGACAAGCACGGACAGGATCTGTCCTCGCCCGCCGCGACTCTCGGCTGTTTGTGGGTGGTGGCGGCTAAGCTGGCGCACACCTGTATCCTCCCTGAGAATGTTTCAGCCCACTAGTGAATGATGAATGCGATGCGCTGTAATTGGAGCGCTTCCATTTATGGGAAGGAAATTCTTTTGTGCGAGGCGGAGTGACATCATGGCGTAGGGTCGGGACTCGCACCAAGGTGACACATTCAACTGGCCGAGAGCACACTTGTGACGTGCACATACACACGCACACACTCAGCGACGCTTCCGATAACGCAGCCAAAACGTTTTACAAACAAGTGCAAAATATTTCACATTTAGGAAGGAAAAAACCTCAGCGAGCGACCGGGTGAACCTACCATCTGTCACCTTCACTGCGGACCAATCCGACTCAATGGGCCGGAGCTAAACTAAACTGTGTGTGAGACTTTGCTGTTCTTCTAATGTGGAAACATCATCCAGTTCTGATCAAAATGCAGCATCCACACAGACATTGTTTTACAAGCAGCCGTTAGCAGTAGCCTCTAGACTTGTTGCGCCGCCTCTTTCTCCCTCAAAATGCCAACTGGTCCAGTCAGACACTGAACAGCCGGAAATTTTAAATTTTAATCTGGGATTCTTCCATTTTCAACATCTCGGATTTAACGTTCTCTCAGCATCGTTAGCGCCTCTTTACTGAAACCAAAAACAGGGTTGGAGCTGCTGCTGCTGCTGCTGCTGCTGCGAGCGGATGAGACGACAGACCAAATGCAGATGTTTGTCAGGACAGTGATGGATGTGAACGCTGACGGAGGCCAGCGATGATGTGATGCTCTGGCTCCGACGAGACTCAACAGATCACTTCCAGGATGTGTCCATATGCTGCTTGCTGGAGCGAAACAATGCAAGAGCTCTTTACATTGCGACTACCGATAATGATTTAGCGACAGTGGCCAGCAAATTCAAAACCAAAATGCAAAAAAAAAACAACCAAAACACTGCAGCCTCATCCTCACCATTAAGCATCATCATTTGTTAGCAAATCAGCCGCTAATGCTGCAGAACGGTGGCCTTGATTGGCGGTTTGCTAACGCTGCAAACTGCACTGCAGGGTAAACTGAGCCTACATGACGCGACGGGCATCTATGGACACAGAATTTACTCAAACCCCCCCAAAAAAGAAAAAAACGGCCTTGACCTCATCTTTAAAACCCAAAAAGCTGATAGTGTGAATAATGACGCTTGAGCCTCGTCCTCGAGACAATTTCCAAGGCTGAGAAATGAACGTTTCTGATAAGAATGGCGAAGATACATTCATCACTCTGGCGTCGGGTTGGTTGTTTTTGCCCCGACCGCTCCTCACTTCTCAGAGAAGTCTGCAAGCGTTCATGTTGGGTATGTGTGTTAATGAAAAAAAAGACAAAAAGACACTAAAACAAGGGTAGCGAAAGATCGTGGGCCGGATACAAACTAATTCCCTTTTTCATTTTGCGAGGATTTCCTAAACAAATGCTCGGAAAAAAAACACTTTGCCAAGTTTGTGCAGCGTGGAGCTCATAAACAGAATTTAAAGGGCTTCCTGGCAGGTTTTTTTTTTTTTTTTTTTTTTTTTACTGGGCAGTGAGCTCAGCGGCCAAACACGAAGACAAGGTGCAGCGGCGGCCGCATCAACACACGTCACAGCTACAAAAGGCAGCAACATGAAACAGATGCCAAAATCTCTCCCTCTCTCTCTCTATGTGTGTGTGTGTGTGTGTGGGAATATTACTCGGCTAGATCCACATGCTAGGTGGTAATTAGGCCCAGAGAGTCGTCACGCAGTGGCGTCATGTGATTACGTCTCCCCGGCAGAATGCGGCCGTCAGACCTCGCTGACCGCAGGGACGCACCAGGCTCTCGGCCCAATCCAAACCTTTTTTCCGGCGGCCATTATTTTTTTCTAGATGCGGGGGCAGCTTTAAAAAAAAAAAACTAAAACTATGAGGGTTACTTTGGGCTCCAAAAAAGGAAGTTTTGTTACAGTTGTTGCAAAAAGGGTAAGAAACACAAAAGTAACTGTCTGGTTCATTTCCCTCTGGGACTGATGAAGTATTGTGAATGTGAAAAATCCTGTCAGGATTCTGAGGTTTTGCCTTTTACTTCTTCTTTACTGTTCATTATTAGTCTGTTTCCACTTGTGTTGTGTTTGTGTTGTTTTTTTCTCGGCCAACCGCGCACAACCACTCACTCACTCACTGGTGGTCGCGTTTAATAAATCAGGGGAAGATTAGCGGCCGGGATCGTAAAAAAGAGAGAGAAAGAAGCAGCCGGCGGTGACATCATGTTTTCTCAAAGCCATTAGCAGCGCCAGCCGTGTTTTCGCAGTAGGACGAAGCCGGCCGTGATGTTAATAGAAGCACATCTGACAGCTTATTTGTAACGCAGAAAAAGGGGAGGCGGGAACGAGCCGACGGTCAGTTGGTCGGTTGATTCCCTCCCCCCTGACAAATGGCTGGTGGGAGTGATGCATGAGCTAATTCCTCGGTCTGGGCAGGGGAAGTAGTGGGGAGAGGGTTGAGAGGGTCGTGGCTATTGCTAGCATTAGCATGAGGTTTCTTGGATGGGTGCAAACGGAAGAGTGATGGGATGTTGGACTTGACAGATTGGGGGCGAGGGAGGGTAAGGGAGGGGGAGGTGAGGGGCGAGGAACATTTACCCTCCAACACCTTCTTGGGTTACGGGCGACGTGACGAAGGGGGAAGTTGGGTTTTTTTGGGTCTCTCTCTCTCTGCCAGGAAGCAGCGGAGGAGTGCTGCCGACAAGGAGGCCCCGCTGGCTGTCGGATAGAAAACTTGGAAGGGGGGAAAGAGGGTGGAGGTGGAAGTGATGGAGGTGGGGAGCGAACCGGCCGAACCGGCTGACTCAACGAGATCGCGAGAAGTCGCTCATCCGCCACACGGCCCCATAAGAAGCCTCAGTAACGTTTGTTTCCAACAGCAGGAAGTGAGGCCCTGGGTCACATGATCGTTGCAGGAAGTGATAAAAAAGAAGAGGGAAAGTTCTTCTTCACCCATTTGCTGCAACAATGAATAGCCTTCCATGTTTTTGTTTTTTTTTTGCCTTTATTAGCACCTTAGCTGCGCAGGAAAAGTGATAAATCTCAGCAGCAGCTGGTGCAGCTGCTGCTGCTGCTTTCACGGGAATCGTGTAAATTCGTAAATAGCCGCGGTAATTTTCTGGGGGTGTGAGGCTGCTGGAAGGGCAACCAGCCATTATTTGGGGATGAGGCAGCTGGGTGGGAGGGGCAGGGGGTTGGCTTCAGTTTCATTTACTTTACCGGATGAAACAAATGAAAAAAGAAAAAAAACGCAGAGGTTTTCTCGTGTGCTCAAAATTTTTGTTGACTGTCGACTTGTCGAGGGTGAAATCAAGGTCTGCGGCCCTCACTGAGGCCGCCGCCCCAATGGAGCACGGCGCGAGGTGCCGGAGATGACTGATGAGCGTGTGTTTCCTGCCAGGTTGGCACTGCTGGATAAACACTGTCTTTCCAGACCCGCCTCTTCCCTCCATACATATCTTGCTCCCCGAGGAAACAACTAAACACTAATCACCCACTATTGGAATATTTTCCATCCAGGGACGTGGAGGCTGTATCTGAGGGTTGAAATATATACATCCATGTATATACTGTATATACATATATACAGTATATATATATGATTTTTGTGATTTTTTATATTACTTTTAAATTTCCATTGAGGTGCTACAGAACTGTGACTGAATTCAATAACACGTTTGACTGAACAGAAAACCCCAAGTTTAGTTTGGCCTACTACGCTGGCCACTAGCGGTGATGGTGATGGATGAAGCCCCGCCCACTAAGCCTAATTGGCTCCATTGGAGTTACCGGGGTCAGCGACTCGACTAAAACGCTTTCAAAAGACAAGCAGCACATCATATCGCCCCCCAGGGTGAGGTGCGGCCCTACCCAGTGGTCTCTCTGGCCCCGCCCAGTGGTCCCTCTGACCCCGCCCAGTGGTCTCTCTAGCCCCGCCCAGTGGTCCCTGGGCGGGGCTAGGATCAGAGTCTCTCTAATTGAGCGTTGAGCTTCTTCCAAGGAAAGAAAAGCAACAAAGAAAATTATGAGTTCACATTTCGCAGAGCTGCAGGGATCTCGCCGCCCTCCTCGCGCTCTGATTGGTCCCGCCCCTGACCTGACAGACGGGCTTCGCCGCTTCCAAGTTTTAATTCTTTTTTAATGGGACATGAGCACAACTGGTGCTCGGTCCACCGCAGCTGTTTAAGCCTAAAGCCTCCACTGGCTGGAGCTAATTTCACTGAAATGATAATAATAATAATAATAATGATAGTAGTAAAAACATAAGAAAAACAACCAACCAACCACCATCCGTCTTCATCAGATAGCCGGTGTCAGAGGATGGAGGTGCTGCAGCTGTGAGCCATCTGTTGGGTTCAGTCACCGAGGTGAGACCAGTCCCGTCCAACCAGACGATGACATCACCACCATCAACCCCCCCCGCCCCACCAACCTGAAAACCCAGACAGGCTCCATTCTGACCTTCAGCTGTTTCATTCATGAAACAGGCGCCGATCAATATGAGATGAGCCACAATTTCCCCACAGTAGCTCCTCCTCCTGGTCCTGATCCAGAGGTGCAGGTGTGAAAGAAAAGGGGGAGGAGACAACTGACAAAACAGAAAAATATCCATCTATCTTTATAGTAAAGTAAAATAGGAAACAAACTTAACAAATGTAAAACATACAGTCAGCCAGAATAATGTATACACACATCAGGAAAAAAATTTGCATAAATATTTAATTTATACAAGTACTTCTATACATATAGATACTTGCAGAGGCCAAAGGTAACTTTTACTTTCTTGTGTGAATACATTTGGTATTGAAATGTTTATGTGAGTTTTTCTTTTCCTGAAGTGTGTATGCATTATTTTTGGCTAACTCTGCTTATACAAATACAAAAACATAAATGTGATGACTTAACATGCCTAAATGTCTCACAAGCAGTGTCACAATAACAACATGGGCAACCTGAAGCATCACTTTGCATCAGTTGAGAAGGAATAAAAGAAGAAGAAGTTCAGGGTGCCTTAAAGCATCAGGGGAGCAAACAAAAAGCTGGAGACTTTTAGAGGAGGATGTTCGTGTTCTGTTCACTTTAATCACTCAGACTCACGAGTGAAGCCGCTTGCCAGCTAATTAGTATAATCACGTCTGCACGTCTGCACACAACCGCTGCAGACAAAAGGAGGAAGGAGGAGAGAAAAAAAGACTGTGTGTCCAAAATTCCAAAACTGCCGCAGCCGCCGCCCAGCCGGGGTCTCTCATCCTCTTTGAGCGCTGTGGGAGGGGAGTGATGTCACCGTAACACACCCAACCACACGCACACACACAGCCAGGCAGGCAGTCCATCACGGTTGTGTCTCGCTTAAGTAAATTCCACAGTCACACCCCACATCCCCACAATCACTATCATTTACATTCTTGGCCAACACAAAGAGGTGAGCGGCCGCGATGGAGAGGAGGCTGGGAGGAGAGTTGGGGGGGGGGGGGGGGGGGGGTCAGGAAGTCCTCTGAGGAACGATGTTTTCTGCCGTTCGGGGAACATGACAGCACTTTTAATTGCTCTCCAGGGGAAATGAAAAAAGGTCAAAATTGCAACAGTTGTTAAATGGATGCAACAGTCCGGTCACAAGGCATCATCAGCACAATCATTTTTTCTATTATGGTTTCTGATCAACTGTAGAAGTGAAAGTATTTCAGAGAAACAATCAAAAATCCCCCAGTTGTGCAACTGCGAAGTCAGAGCTGGAAGTCCTCCTCCGCTCCAGCTGGACGCCACTGAACCATTACAACACAACGCAGCACAGCACAGCACAACACAACACAACACAACACAACACAACACAACACAACCCCCTTCCTGACCGACTGGACCGCAGCAAACGAGCGGCGTCCCTCGCCGTCAGGACTTGGCAGCGAGGATGAGGTCCCGATTAGGAAACTCATTTCCTGTTTAAAGATGCCAGACAGTGTTTGTAGATGAGTCCGAGTCAGAGAGTGAGAGAGTGAGAGAGTCAGTGGGACCGACACCAGGAGGAGACGTGATGGTGTCTGCCTCCGCCAAGGCGAGTCCGAACACAGTTTCTTTCCCCCGATAATATATAAAACTGTTCGCAAGACTGGACTTTATATTGCATGCGTATGTCTTTAAGAGCCTGAACAAGAGGTTAGCAAGTAAATGCGTGTGTGTGTGTGAGTGTGTCGGCTGAGGATAATCCAAGGGCTTTGACAAAATAAAACAAAAACAAAAACAAAAAAAAAATAAAAAAAAAACTGGAGCCTTTAAAATGTGTTTACACAGCGGCTGGCAGAGCGCTGATCCGTCAGGAAGCCCATCAAAGGGTCTCAGTGGGAGGCCCCCCCACCACCACCCTGTCGACCTCCTGACAGCTGGATGTGGTGGCGTTTGTTTGCGTACTTGTGTGCGTGAGCGCTTTCCGCACCTTTGTGCCCCGAGTCACCGCGCAGTGTGTAAACCGAGAGAGGACGACAACGTTGGTATCGGTTTGTTATACAAATATCATATCGGATTCTTTTCTCTGACGTTCACCCTCCTCACCCTCGCAAAGCACGATGGAAGGTCCGACACAGAACCAACGTAATAGCTGACTTGAAAACATCCACTTGGGGGCGCTGGCACATCTCACAGTGTTAGCCAGTAGCTTGAGGAGGCTAATAAATAACAGCTATTTGTGAACTATTAAAACATCAGACCAACGATTACCGACTGAAGTAAAAGGGGGAGGGGCCAAGAGTCACATGACTGTCTCTGCTGGCTTAGTTGTTGGTTGTTGGACTGATGACGTTGCGGCTAACAGAAAACTCTTTAGTTAACATGATTATAGCTGTTACTTGACCCACTTCCAGGGACATTTGGAAATCAAAGTTGCCTGGACGTTTCGGTCGGAGGGGGAATTCAAAAATTCCGAATGAAAAAAAAGAACTAAAATATTTTGACCCTTACGTGAAAAACGGGAAACACTGAAAATAGCAGCAAACACAAAAAGCACACGCTGAACACAAGATCTGCATTACATAACATCATGAGTTATGGTGACAGGTTCAGACTGTCAGACTCCAACACACACGTTCCGCACGCACACACACATACACACACACACGCACACACTTGACTCACATATGCCCTCAAATAAATGCAAAAGTTGCCCATCCAGCAGTGCCTCTTCCTCCTTCAACAATCCAAACTATTAAGTCCGAGCAACTTGACGAACCTAAACGCAACATTTTGGCCTTAAAAGGCCCGAAAAACATCAACTGGGCCTGCAAGTCGAGAGGGATGTTTTTGTTGTTGTTGTTGCTTTTAAGAGCCGAAGACGCAGATTGAGATTGGAGACGGGACGCAGGCTGCGGGATCAACACACACACACACACACACACACACACACACACACACACACACACACACACACACACACACGATGAGGAGGAATGTGGAGATCAGAAGGAGACGGACAGAATTCCATAAGGGGGTGGGGGGTTCGGGGGGGGACATGTGTTTGTGATTACAAGTGGATGATGTCATGCCGCATGTCAGCTAATCAGCCGATGGGCAGAGCAGGACGGCGTCACCAGGAGACCCCCCTCCCACTTCCCCTCCTCCCATCCCTCCGCTCCCCCACTCCGCAAACACGCTAAACGCCGCCGCCGCCGGGTGAAAACCTGCACGGAGCATCTCGGCCCTGTCGACTCACATCTGCTCCGGTGGAATTTTTATAACAGTTAATCAGGATGACAATGTCGGCGAGGTAGCAGCTGGTGCAAACGCACATGTAAAACATAAAACTGAAGAGGCATCTCATGATGCCTTTCTCTTACATAAACCCCCAGAAGGAGGAGAGAAGGAGCTAGAGGTAGAGGAGGAGGAGGAGGAGGAGAAGTAGAAGAAGAAGAAGAAGAAGAAGAAGAAGAGGAGGAAGAGAAATTGTAATTTAGGTTGAAAGTTCAGGTTTGACAGCAAAGTTTTCCAAAGTGGAAACATTTCCAAAATTCTTCAGGATTAACATCTCACAGAAATGTACCTTCAAATTTGTTCAGCCTCTTTGCAACAAGTAGGATGCAGGGTTTGCTAAACTACTGCACAACATCTTCAGTGGATTTTTCTTTGTTACCTTATCCTCACAAGAGTCACGTAACCTGATCCTGATTTCTTTTTGGACCCTGTGAAGAAAAATCACCACCTCCTGACAGCATCCAAGCACAGTTAGCATCGACAGGGCATTTACATTACATTGTGGAAAAAAGATGCAATGTCAGGTAATTCAGGGAGATTCACTGCTCGAGTTCCTCTCAGCTCAGAAGATGAGGGCAGAGGAGGAGAAAAAAATAAAAAGAGAGAGAGAGGGGAGGGTTTGAGGGGGCAGGCGTACTGTGTCGGGAGATTTAACCGCTGCCCCCGTGGAACCGCACACGTAGCTCACACACACAAAAAAAAAACCAAAAAAGAAAACCTCCAACATTCCTGCTGCCGTCCAGCCGAGGTTACATAACACACCGTTGTCTCACTCCCCCTCCATCCACCGGTTGCAGCAAACATGTTTGTGTGGCCCCCTGCATCAAGCTTGACAGTCAGCCCCCCTCCCTCGCTCCGTCACGTCCGCATCCCTAAAAATGGAACCTTGCCATTGCAATGAGCGCATTGTTTGTTTGTGCCGGGGAGAAAGAAAACAAAACGCGGCCGTCATGGGAAGAAAACGGAGAATTCACGACTTTAATACATCACCGTTTGGAGCAGTTTAGAGTGGGAGGCTGGTCGTACCGCAGTACCGCATAGCGCCACCGGGGATGCTGGGAAAGACTGATAACCATCGCTCGTGTTAGCCGCAGGGCAACAGAAAATGCTAAATCTTTGGTTTGTGTTGGCACCATCTACTGCCAAGTCGAGTCATTTGCTGTTTCTTCTTTCGACTTCAGGACAGAAAAAAGATTAATTAATCAATTCATCACTCGGAGGGTTTTGGAGTTAGTAGTCCCCCCCAAAAAAAACCCTGTCCTTGGCACATTTGAGCTCAACCATTGCAAATTATTATTATTATTATTATTTTTTTAATTTTGGCCGACAGGAAACAGAAAAAAAAGCGTCTTTTGTCATGTTTGTTCTCAATCGGCAAAAAATAAATCAGCCTTCAAAAACTCAAAAAAAAAAAAAAAAAAAAAAAAAAAATATATATATATATATATATATAAATGAATGGCTGCTGAGAAAACAAGTTATGGCAGAGTGAGGAAAAGTTGCGCGCACACACACACACACACACACACACACACACACACACACACACACAGAGTAAGTAAGCACACCCCTTCCAAGTGTCGGCAATGCACAGGTCCATATAAGGGCATGTTGATGATGTAATGGTCCTGAGCAGCAGCAGCAGCAGCAGCAACAGCAGCAGCACATCCCTTATTGTTTGGTGTGACTGCAGGAATGCCCACATTACAGCTACTAGTGCAGCAGAGTGAGAGCGAGGAGTCCGCAGCACCAGGACTTTGTCCCAGTGAAGCCAGGAGCCATCGCAGTTTATACACAGGTAGGAAAACTTAAGACTTCATCATAGAAAAAGTTTGACCAGCGCCGGTCCGGAGCAGAGGTCCAGGGTCCAGCAGCATCTCTTCACCGACTCGCAGCCGGAGCTTTAGGGAGTGTTAGGGAGTTTGAGGGAGATATATGTCACGACTCTACAGGGTTACACAGCCGACTGCTCACCCATAAGAAAACTTCTTGGGATTTAAAAACCTTTCCGGAAGTTAAACTACTCTGAGATTAGAGAACTCTCCAGCTTTCACTTAAAGGACATTCAAACTTGTTAAAAAGAAAGAAAAGAAACCCAATCTGTCTGACATGTGGACCTGTGCTGCTGCAAACTAATGAATAATTTCATTTTAATTATTTGTCTTTTTAAAAAATGTACTTAGATACTTGGATGTCTGCGAGGCTCAGATTTATGGTCAACAAAAATCTGTGTTTCAAGAAAGTGCTCATTCAAACCGTGAATCATTATTGTCGTCATCCTGCCGGCTGAATCAGTCATCAGCTGACAGGATGATGAGTTGGAAACATCTCAGAATTTTAGTGTTGAAGGACAAGGCAATTTTTTTGTATATCTATACTAATGTCTCCCCCCCCCCCCCGTTAACTCTCATGGCACATCGCCACCCGCGGGAAGTTAATAAATATCAATGAAAGCTGATTGCACTCTGGGCGCTCAGCGGCTCGGGGCCCCTGGAGTGGTCGCAGAGGACTTTAACGTCCGTGACCTGATGACCAGTGGGGCAGCCGAGGCGGGCGAATGAGCCACACTTTCCAGGAGAGAGAGAGAGAGAGAGAGAGAGAGCGAGAGAGAGAGAGAGAGAGAGAGAGAGAGAGAAGGAGCGGGGGGAGGAGGAGTGCGTTGGTTTCAGTCGGCACCGTTTTTAAAAGGCACATTAAGTGCCAGAACCCACCGTAGCACTGAGACCCACCCGACCACTCCCACTTTTTGGGAGCAGAGCGCTCTTACCACCGGGCGTCTATTATGAGGCACATGACATCACTTGGGAAAACAGCGGCGAGCGAGATAAGGGGCTTAAATAAACAGCCATTACAGGAGGAAAGAACAGAAGAAGTTAAGCTCGCGAGTCCGTTGGGCACCTAGCAACCGAAAGTTTTCTGGATAAACAAACCCTCACTATGCTTCTTCTCAACAGATGGTGGGTTTGATAAGGTGGCAAAGCCAGAAATAAAATAAAAAATAGAGCACAAACATACAGAAGCAAGATAATTAGCATGTTTTTCATTTTGCAATTAGTTACTGAAACCCTGACAGCTGTGATGGGTGGAGCTCCAGTTGTATGATTCAGAGAATCATACAGTTAATCAATGAGCAGCAAAAGATGAGTTCCCTTTTTCTTTTTTTTTCGTTGGGGAATTTCTGAGCAGATTTTAAATATGTTTTTTTTTTTTTATTTGAACTTGAACTAGAAAACCCAGACGCATCTGGCCTATTAGAACACTTGAACCTAAGCACGCTAGTATGGCGGCCGGGTTTGGTGGCCGCGCTATCATGCGGTGGTTTATTAGATGGCGTTTATTAACTGGAAACCAGTTAAAGAGTCGTCACAGCAGCCACCACACACACGGCTTGACAGCAGACAGGATGCTCATGTTCCCGCTGCATGATCTTTTTTTTAAAGAGCTTTCACAGCTACTGATGTAAGACACCATCCACGCTGATCCCACCTCATCCCCTCACCCCTCTTCTCCTGCACTTACATCACAGCCCACAGGCTTCATATGGAATTAGGGCTCACTAAGTGTGTGTGTGTGTGTGTGTGTGTGTGTGTGTGTGTGTGTGTGTGTGTGTGTGTGAGTGTGTGTTTAGGGGGAGAGAAGGGATTTCTGTAAACTGCGGCAGTGTAATTGGAAGCAGGGGGGAATTCCTTCACATATATAAGAAAGACCAGAAGGGAGGGAGGGTGGTGGGGGGTGAGGTTGGAGGAAGCCCTTCATTAGAGGATTGTTCCATGCCAGCAGGGCCCTCTGGCTTTGGAGAAAAGCCTGGCAGCTGCACTCGGCCAGCCAGTCTGGGTCCTTAAAGGCAGGGTCGGCAGAATGTGCCAGACCCAATGACCCCGACTTCGCCCGACACGGAACACCACTTAGGTCCTCTAGGTTCACCATTGTCCAGAGTTATTGGCAAGCAGTGACATTTCTGGCCCCCGTTCCCCACTTTAGGATTATCCAGGAGGACCAGTTGGGTCGTAAACAGCGACGGCTCATGAGAACCTTTGACTTTAGGCCTGATCATTTTTTTTGTATTGAAGCTCAACGAGGTGCATTCTGACAAAAAACAACTAGGGAGGAAGGTTTGGAGATTTAGCCGTTGTTTACACTGAGGGCCCAGTTTTTGGCAACACTTGTTTGTCTGTGAACCCAGTCTGGCAACCAGGCAACACCAAAGAATGCGGCAGAGGCCGCAGTTTTTTCAGACTACCAGCAGGCGACCTGCGGGGAGTTGGAGTCATGCTTTCTTTATGATGTGTTGAATTTTCCGTGACACAGAGATTTGGGTCCTTCCTTTGAGAGGCACAACGGTGGTGGTGTTTATGACGTGAGATGGGGGAGGGGGCTAGGGGGAGTGCTGCACAGTTTATTTAGATCCTTTTTTTTAGAGGAAATAAAAGAGTCTCAGTTCACAACTTGCTTTGAAACCTGCCAGTAGGACGTTAAGATATGAACCTGGTCGCTTCACAATGTTTCCGTTTGTGTGTTTGACAGACTGAAGCTGCTCATCGACCAGGAGAAGGCCTATCAAGAGAGGAAGGACGAGGAGAACGGCAAGAAAGTTAGCGGCCTGAAGGAGGAGCTGACCAAACTCAAGTCCTTTGCGTTGATGGTGGTGGACGAGCAGCAACGTCTGGCCGAGCAGCTCCGACAGCAGACGGCCAAGGTGCAGGATCTGAGCGCCACCGCCGCCCAGGCCCACGAGGAGCTGAGCTCAGCGAATGCCCGCCTGCAGGAGGAGGAGCAGAAGGCCCTTCGCCTGGAGGCCCAGCTGAGTCACCAGAACGCCCTGCACCACCAAGACCAGGAGGCCATGACCGCCAAGCTGAGTGGCGAGGACGCCCAGAACCGGCAGCTGCGGCAGAGGCTGTCAGCACTCAGCCGGCAACTGGATGAACTGGAGGAGACCAATAAGACGCTGCGGCGGGCCGAGGAGGAGCTGCAGGAGCTGAGGGACAAGATCAGCCGCGGCGAGTGCGGCAACTCCAGCCTCATGTCCGAGCTGGAGGAGCTGCGCAAGAGGGTGCTGGAGATGGAGGGCAAGGACGAGGAGCTGATCCGCATGGAGGACCACTGCCGGGACCTCAACAAGAAGCTGGAAAAGGAGGCGGTGCAGAGCCGTGGTCTAAAAGCCGAGCTGGACAAGCTGAACCACAGGATCATGGACCTTGAAAAGCTGGAGGACGCCTTCAGCAAGAGCAAGCAGGAGTGTGGCTCGCTCAAGAGCAACCTGGAGAAGGAGAGGACGGTGTCCAAGGTGCTGAGCAGTGAGCTGGAGGTGCTGAATGTCAGGGTAAAGGAGTTGGAGTCTGCCGAGGGCCTGCTGGGCAAGACGGAGCTGGCGCTGAAGGAGGACCTCACCAAGCTCAAGACTCTGACAGTGATGCTGGTGGACGAGAGGAAGGCCATGGCGGAGAAGTTGAAGCAGATGGAGAACAAGGTGCAGAGCAGCACCGGGAAGCTGCAGGCTGAGCAGGACAAGGTCACGTCGGTGACAGAGAAGCTGATTGAGGAGAGCAAGAAGGCGCTGAGGTCAAAGGCCGAGCTGGAAGAGAAGATGCGTGGCGCCACCAAAGATCGAGATGAGCTGAGGGACAAGCTGAGTGATGAGCAGGAGAAGAATGGCGACCTAGAGTCCAAGATCAACATGATGAAGAAGAGGATGCAGGCGCTAGAGAGTGCCGAGCGAGAGCACCAGTGGAACAAGGCCAAGGAGGAGCACATCAAGACCCCTGTGGCCAACCGCTACCAGCAGGAGGACAACAAGGTCAAGGACCTGACGCAGGAGGTGGAGCGGCTGAGGCGCAAGCTGAAGGACATGAAGGTGGCAGAAGGTGACCTCCTGAAGACGGAGGAGTTGGAGTCGCTGGAGAAGCGGTTTGCGATGGAGCAGGATCGGGCCAGAGCGCTGACAGCGGAGCTGGAGATGTCTCGGCGGGAACTCTCAAAGTATCAGCTGGCCGAGAAGAAAGAGTGGAACCAGGAGCACGTGCTGTACAAGCGGCTAAAGGACGAGGAGGCTAAGTCCAGCCACCTAAGCAGGGAGGTGGCCGCTCTGAAGGAGAAGATCCACGAGTACATGGGCACGGAGGAGTCCATGTGCCGTGTCAAGACCGACCACTCCACCCTGCAGCGCAAGCTGACCCTGCAGGAGGTCCGCAACAAGGAGCTGGCCCGGGAGATGGAGACGCTGACCCGGGAGCTGGAGCGCTACCGCCGTTTCAGCAAAAGCCTGCGTCCCGGCATGAACGGCAGGCGCTTCTCAGACCTCCACGTGGCCACCAAGGAGGTCCAGACAGAGCCACAGGACTTGGTGTCAGCTGACGGCAGGGCGCTGGTGCCCCTGGAGCGGGCGGTGGTTAACGGGAGGCTGTATGAGGGGGGCGAGGAGGAGAATGCCAACGAGCGGCAGCTGAGCAAGTGTAGCCCGTCTATGCTCAACAACCTCAACAACAACATGAGGCGAGCGCGCGGAGGAGGTGGAGGCGTAGGGACGGCGTTCTTCAAGGGCAAGGACGTTGCCGGTCACCACCACCAGATCAATGGAAAGGTGCCGCCGAGAAACGCGGGCGACATGGTGCTCACCCACAGTCCCGGCCAGCCGCTGCACATTAAGGTCACGCCCGACCACAGCCACAACACGGCCACGCTGGAGATCACCAGCCCCACCACCGCCGAGAGCCCGCAGTCCTTCACCAGCACCGCCGTCATACCCACCAGCGGCGGCGCCGGGGCGGGCAAGCAGAGGATCACCATCATCCAGAACACCTCTGTGTCGCCGCAAAACGCCAAGTCCGTCTCGCCCACGGCCAAGTGCAGAGGAATCCCTGAGGAGTCGTGCTCGCCCGACCGGGCGCTGTCGCCGTTTGCCATGGCAGCGGCGGGGGCATACCCAAGCCGGGCGCTGACGCCGTCGGACTCGTGCGGCTCGGCCACACCCGATCGGGCCATGTCACCCATCCAGATCGTGACGGTCACCACCAGCGGTAGCCCCGAGCGGTGCCAGTCGGCCGAGCCGCTGGAGGTGGTGGGCGGCAGTGGTGGCGGCGGAGGCCACGCCCTCTTCCGAGTGACCCCCGAGAGGCAGAGCGGATGGCAGGTGCAGCGGTCCAACAGTGGCGGCCCCAATGTCATCACCACCGAGGACAACAAGATCCACATCCACCTGGGGGGCCCGTTCGTCCAGAGCATCAGCCCCGCCACTTCCTCCCCCTCCTCCTGCCACCAGGGGGAGCAAAGGGCGCCGGTGCTGACCAATGGCACCTCGCCCACGGTCAGAGGCAACGGCAAAATCACCAGCAGCATCATGATTAAGCCCGCCTCCACGCCCCTCCCCCGGCCATCACAGATTACAGTAAGTAGCGCCTCCAATTGACCAATAACCACCAACCCTGAGACCCCGCCCCCAACCCTCTCGCCCATCCACCCACCCACCCGTTCATCCATCCCACCCTCCATTAACTGACTCCCGCCTGTGCGACCTTGCCTCCGACCTTCACCCACGTACCTTGTGTGTGTGTGTGTCGTCAAGATTTAACTGGAGTTTTGAATGTTTTATATATATATTCTTTGCGTCTGTGTGACCCATTGAAACATGTTGTGTTGTATTGTTGTTGTTGTTTGCCTGCATGAGAAGAAGAAGAAACAAAACAAGAGAGAAAAAAAAGTTTGAAAGCGCTAGATTAGAATCTTGAACTGAACTTGACGTTAACGCCTGGGTTTTTTTTCTTTTCTTTTTGACCAAAAGTGCACTTACTGTATTTGTACTCGGCCACCTGCGGCCTGTTTTGCCATGTAGTTGTGCCTATTCACACCGATGTATTGTGCCAGTTTTTCTCATATCATTAACCACACACATACACACACCATGCATTAATTGGGTTTTCTGAGAATTAAAGTGTGCAAAATGCAAAGAGTTTTACCTTTTTTTTTGTCATGTAATTCACTCCCCTCCCGGTTTGTCTCACATTGCACAGCATGTTTTCAATGTGAAGGTGGAAAAAAAATAATCAATGGCTCTGCAGCAAAGATGCAAAGTTGAGTTTCATTTTTTTGTTGGTGCATGCAGAGGAACTTTTTGGATTTTGATTGACTTGACTTGATTAACATGTTTGCACAAACTCACCACATCACAGAGGTGTGTGTGTGTGTGTGTGTGTGTGTGTGTGTGTGTAACATTGTTTTAACTCACAGCGACAGCGACTCTGTGATGTTGCCGTGGAAGCTAAAACAGGCTACGACTAGCGTCTATAGAAATCACAGAAGATTTAAAGCTGGACAATCTAGGAGAAGACTAATGGCCGTCCTGCTCAGAGGGGAACTGTGTGTAATTATCAGATCGGGCGCCATCATTACACTCGGCCGCTGTTCCGCCCGCCCAGCCAAAAAAGCCTTAATCGCCCGGCATTCGCCCAAGCAATGCTCTAAGAATTGATAATAATTGCACTGCATACGATATGTAGGACAAGGAAAATCCCCCTTCTATTCTCCCTCTTGAAAAAATGAATCACGTACGCTCACATGAATCATGTGCGCAAACGTCACAATGTTCCATTGTGCATCTGCACTCAAGATTTGTGTGTCCATCTGTTTGTGTGTGTGTGTGTGTGTGTGTGTGTGTGTGTGTGTGTGTGTATGTGTGTGTGTGTGTGTGTGCTTCTTTGGGGTACCGCAGTGGAAACTTGACTACTTTGATGCCGGCAGGAAAGATGATGATGGACGTGGTGAAAGGGAAGTTCAATACCGTTAACACAACACAACGCTGTCATATAGAGGAATTGTGCCGATGTGCAAAGTCGCTAACAGATCAAAACAGGACAAACAACTCAAAATCCAGCACAATTAGCCAGGAACGCTAAATGGCTGTAGAAGTTCATAAAACTTATCTTCAACGGATCGTACTTCACCAGGATACTCAAACATTCCCGCCTCATTTTTCTAAAAGGTTAGCCGAGCATGGATATATTACACACACACACACACACACACACACACACACACACACACACACACACACACACACACACACGCACACACACACTGACAAGTCATTCACACAAGGGAAGACAACTGGTGCTGAGAGTCAAACTTGGAACTCAGTCATCGCCATTCTCAGACGCTGAGAAACCCTCCCCCCCCACCCCCCGGCTTTACAGCGAGAAGACGATTAAAAATCTGGCCATCAAACTGAACAAATAAGGCTGGCTGGGAAGGAGGCACAGCTGGCGGCGGTGGTGGCGCCATCATCAGGCCACGGTGCAGAGAGCGAGCAGCTGCACCAGGCAAAAAAAAGCATCCAGGCAAAAAAAAACAAAAAACAAACAGCTGGAGAAGCTGTCTGCAGATCTCAGCCGCGCTCCCTGACTCACGTCAGGCTGGGCCGAGTCATCGTGAGGCAGCCCAGCGAGCTCGTCCGCAACAGAGCCGGGCATTCTGGGTAAAACAGACATAGACAGGGCCGGTGCTGCAGGGAGATGAAGGTCTTTATCTCGGCAGGAGGAGCCGGAGCTGTAATCAGTCACTCAGTGTGGCTCTCTGATTAACTGCAGCCTGGGTTTTGTGTGTGTGTGTGTGTGTGTGTGTGTGTGTGGATGAAGTGCAGAAGAAACACACTCACTCACTCAGAAAATCACACTGCGGCGGTGTGATTTTTCTTTAAACAATTGGCTACTGGTGTGAAAGTCGCGGCGTGCCAGAAATGACAAGTGGTATCAGGCCTGCAGGAGGATTTCCTGCTGCGACAACAACAACAATCTGCTTCACCTTGAAACTGAGAACAGCCTGAACACAAAAGGCTGCAGGCAGGCAGACAGTCTGTGCTGTGCTGTGCTGTGCTGTGCTGTGTGTGTGTGTGTGTGTGTGTGTGTGTGTGGGAGAGAGAGAGCAGAGAGGGGGGCCGGGGCTCTCTCACACCAAAACAAACGGTGTGTTTGTTTGCCGTGGAAACAGCCGAGAGGAAGCAGTGGACTTGACTCCTGCTGCTACGGCAGCTTTCTTTAAAAACTTTCCTTCCACGTCAAACCGACGGTGCCACTGCCGTGACACCGAGCCCGCACAGATTATCTGGCCCATTAATTCTGAGACAAATCCTCCAGGATGATGAGTGAAGGTTTTTGTGTTGTTGCCGAGCAGAATAAACCCCAGCCGGGTGTGATGCAACTTGTTGAAAAGGCCTCGACCGGCAGCGGCGTTGGGCCCTCAGAGGTCAAAGAGGTCACCGCGCTTCGGGGACTTTGGGGCATCAGAACACGAGAACGAGAACATCAGGATGATAAATGAGGAAAAGTTTTAGCCCCCAAATGTCGAGCAAGGAAAAAGATTGGAAGACATAACTATATATATATATATATATATATATATATATATATATATATAAATAAAAAAAAGGGTGTCTGTCACGTTTCTTTTCAACACTGTCACACTTCATCTGTCTGTCAGGTCAGGAGCCAGGAGGTGAACAGGCAAACTGTGATGCAGCCAAACACGCTACAGCACCAGGAAACACGCTACACTGTTGAAAAACAAACCAGTAACAAACCAGCAATTCAAAAACCAACCATAAACATATGTAAAAAATGTTAAAAACTGAGTTTGTTTAAAGTGAGTGCAAAAAGAACGATGATAATCACAATGATGAAGTGATATTAAATGTGAATTAATGCAAATCTTAGCCCATCACAGCCTGTCCCCTAAAAAAAGGAATTTTAACGAAAATATTAATTAGAGTATTACATTTAAAACATTATATGTATAATGCAGTTTCATTTTGAATAATAATAAATTATGAATAAAAATAAACAATATATAAGAAATATACAATATATAGTCATTAATTACATACAATGTAAACATAATAGTTTATTTATTATTATTATTACTACTACTACTACGACTACTACTACTACTACCACTAATAATAATAATAATAATAATAATAATAATAATAATAATAATAATAATAATAATAATAATAATAATAATAAATGACAATTGAGCTTTATTCTGAATTGCTCCATTTATGAAACTGTTACTTTACTCAATGAATTCAATACAACATGGACTAAACCATTATTTTGGTAATTTTTTTCCGTCACTATTCCTCACCCAAGTCATGTGATATAAATCCTGATACGTGTCAAAATAACAGAACAGGGAAGCAGCAGCCTTCAGCCACCTTTAGATGATAATGTGTCTCCATCTAGTGGTAAACGTCTTGTACTGCACCAGCAGATCACCAGCTGGAAAAAGCTCCTAATTTCGCTGCATGAAAATATATTTGTATGACGTTTTCTTTCACTGCACCATACTCACCAGTATACAACTATTTTAACTACTTTCTGTCTTTTATTATTATTCAAAGATTCCTCTCGAAGCATTCCGACGGCCGGGGCCCACCCGAATCCCCAAACCGAAGGGCTGCAGCCTCCAGAAAGGAATCAACGGCACGGTGTCCGGCAAGACAAACGCATCAGCTGGCGGCGAAGCTCCGGTGCACAACAACAACCCTCACCTGGCCAACCGCAGGCTGTGACATCATCAAGCCCCGCCCCCTCTCTCCAGTAGGTGGAGACTAGCTCCCAGAAAGCAGGAAATTGTTAGACTTGACTGGCTGGGACTCGCCCGAGATTCACCGTCTGTGTGTTTTAGCTGTAAATAAATACGAGGCGCCGCCTAGTGTTGGTCGCCTGACGTTGCAATCACGAGTCCGACTAGAGTTAAAGCGTCGATGTTTGTGTCGACCCCCACCCCGCCACCCCCGCCGGATGGTTTTTCAGAACACGTGGCAATAATGTAAATAGGTGTATAAGTCGTCGTAGTGTTGATCTTCCTCTCCTCCTCTGTTTTTTTTTTTGTTTGTTTTTTTGATTATCAATAAAGAATTTTTGTACTTGGAAAAAAGGAGAAATGTCTCTTTTTTTGATGACGGCTTGAAAAGGTGCAAATTCCAAATGAAAGTTGCAGTGGACAGTCAGAATTTAGAAAAGTAGACAAAAATAAAGAGTCTTTTTTGTGTTAAATTGCAGTAGACTTTAATACCAGCTATGACACTTTAACTGGAGAAACAATATGAGCAAACATTTCAAACACAACAACATGATCGTGGTCCCTCTGGGAGTACAGACGTATGACTGTGGTTATACATTTTTTTGTGTGCAGGAAATAGATTTTTTATGCTGTAGATGCACTAGTTTAGTTTTATATATTCGTAACAAGGATATAAAAACATTATTAAAACCAGACATTAGCAGACACACACCGACTGTTTAGTTGGTTGCAAATTAAAAAAAGAAATAATGATAAAATGAAAAACTGTGCATACTTCTACAGGAAGTGATACTTTCGGAGCAGCAGTAGTGTTTTTTTTTAGTATTAACTAAAAAAGGTCAAAATAGTCACACCTAGTCAAACATCCTCTGAATGGCGCCGTCATTGATGAGCGCTCAGCGACGAGTGGATGGCCGAGCGCAGCGCAGACAGGAAGTGCTCTCTCTCCTCAGCTCGCAGCGCCGCACAGACCCAGGAGCGGCGGGCGCCGTCCAGGACGAAGGCATGGCTCACGTCTGCAGTGACACACACACACACCTCTGAGTTTTCCCTAGACCTGTGTGTGTGTGTGTGTGTGTGTGTGTGTGTGTGTGTGCGTGTGCGTGTGTGCGTGTGCGTGTGTGTGTGTGTGTGCGTGTGTGTGTGTGTGTGTGTGCGTGTGTATGTGTGTGCGTGTGCGTGCGTGCATGAACTCACAGCGAGTGTGTGTCAGCTCCCTGGCCGACAGGCAGGTCAGGGCCACCGAGGCCAGGAAGGTGTGTGTGTCGCGGTGGGCCAGGCTAAAAGGAGTGTGTCGCACGGTGCGCCGCGTCAGCACCAGAGCGTCGCTGAACAGGAAGAGGCCGAGGTCACACACCTCCTCGAACACCCTGAGAGTGAGTAAGTAGGTGGCCGTTAGTTTTAAAAGTGAAAAAAATGAAAAAATGACTTAAAGCTCTTCAAAACACCTCTACTATGTTTCTAGATGATCAGTACTAAAAATCCATCCATCCTTCAATTACATCGGCTCTTCTTACCACACCTGCTATCTGCTGCGGCACATAATGGTCAGGCTGCTTCATAAGAAGTGCTTTGTCATCATCTAGTGGTCAGTTGTGTGTATTGCACCATCTGCTCAAAACTGAGAGGAGACCTATTGTGCGTTTCCTCTTTTCTGACCAATCACAGCGGAGTGAGCTGGTGAGTAAACAGACAGCAAAGCGAGAGACACAGATCTACACGCTGCTCTGGAGGGGCCAGAAATCAAATACAAAGGCCCGGAAATGAGTATCAGAAAAGAGTATCATAGGTCCCCTTGAAACAAAAAACTCATTTTTAAAAAAATAACAAAATAATAAATCACCAACTGTTGAGGTTTGTTCTGGTCACCTGAGCGACTCTGGAATCTCATTGTCGGGGCTCCTGAGCAGAACGGCTTCCTGGGTCATGATGAGCTGCCGGTTGCCTTCACTCAGGGCCTGAACACGCACGCACGCACGCACGCACGCACGCACGCACGCACGCACGCACGCACGCACGCACACACACACACACACACACACACACACACTAAAATGTTGACTTGGTGTCCTGCTGTTCCCGTTTATGAGGTGTGTTTGTGTGTGTGTGTGTGTGTGTGTGTCTGTCTGTCTTACAGGACATCCTCTGATCTGCCGCTGTGTTTCCTCCAGCAGTTCGTCTCTCTCAGAGTTTCGCTTCAACTGTAGAAGAAGCAGAATATTTGGGTATAAAATAAAATAAAACACACACACACAAACACTCAGGGGCAGAACCTCAAAGAACGGCGCGCAGCAGTAAAATGCGTCACGTTTTGCAGCAAGATTGCGGCTGCAATCTGCGCCACAGATGCGGGTATCCACAAAGGTTTTTGCGCTAAGGACATGCAGGCGCAAACACGCCCACGAATGCGGCACCTGAAACAGGTGCGAATGTTGTGGTCTGGCAACCTGAGAGCAGTTTGCACCAAAGGTTGTTGGTGAGTGCGTGTGTTTGGTTTGTGTTCATGGATGCACGGAAAAGAAAACAAAAATGTTCAGATGGTGAGCCGGCTGCCCTCGCTGCTGAAGCAACGAGCTACGTAGCTCTGCTAGGATAAACGCTCCTGTGCTCCTGGCATTACGATGCCTCCTCCGTCTACCAAGACTGCTGCCATAATGAAAGAAAGTCAAGACGCAAGACGCGTTAGTCACCAACACCTGAGGACCATTTGTATTTTCCATAGCCTATCTAAAATACTGCCATATATACTGTAGTCTATGCCTATCTATATATAAGATTTGGGGAGCTATATATATATATCTCAGGCTTTTCAGAGAGGAAAGTTTCACTCAGAAGCCAGAAACACTTTGACAGACAGAAGCTGCGCCTGGTTCTGGCTGGCGGTGTCTCCGTCTGTCAAACTGTTTGAATGAGGCATATTTGCATAGAAGGGGGTGTGTCCTTTTGCGCGTCATGACTCATTTAAATACATTCAAATGAGTCTGGCGCAATCCTGCTACCTGCGCCTCGGCGCATTTCCCGCCCATTTTCACGTTTGCGTCCTCTCTGTGGATCGGAATCACCGTTTTTGGTGCCGGGCAATCGCTTTGTGGCTCTACCCCTCAATCTGCTATTTGACTGTGATTGTGTGTGCGTGAGTTGTACCTTGTGCACAGACTCTCTGAGCCTCAGCATAGCTTCCAGGGCGGAGGACAGGTGTGTGTGGTCGGGGTGACCGGGGTGTGTGTGCACCTGCAGCGCCTGCAGCAGGGTGACGTATTCCTGGACCCTCCAGGCCGGACACAGCAGCAGCTCCTGCAGACTGCACAAAGCACAACAAAACCCTTCATGAATTCAAAGACAGCACAAATGTGTATGTGTGTGATTGCATGAGTGAGTGTGTGTGTGTCTGTGTGTGAGACATTGCCTCATGGTGTGTGTAGCCAGTGTCCTGTCAACCCTCTTGAGAAAAGCTCGGAACAGCGGCTTCGCCTCTCTGCACTGAAAATAACAACCAGTTGTTTGAAGGATAGTGCAGCAGTGTGTATGTGTGTTTGTGTGTCCGTATGTGTGTGTGAACCTTGTCGACCGTGTGCAGGGCCGTGCTGTAGTTGTTGAGGTAGTTGCTGTAGACCGGCAGTCTGGAGCACAGCTTGACAAACACGTCTCCCACGCAGCCGTCGGGGCTCCAGCGCTGCAGCCGAGCCTCCAGGTCGACCAGGAACAGCCTGCAGAGGAAAGTCAGGCACGTTCACACACACACATGCTGCAGGACAGGTGAGTGTGAGTGAGTGTGCGCCCACCTGTTGAGCTCCAGCAACTGCTCCACGGGGCTGAGGATGAGTTGGAGGTCGGTGAAGCTCAGGATTGCTCTGTTGGAGGCCAGAGCTGCTGCCAGGGGCTCCTGGTAGACCTTCAGCATGGTGGAGGGACAGGAAGTGGTGGTGGTGGTGGTGGTCAATGGTCTCAGGCAGACAGACAGACAGACAGACAGACGTACCTTCAGCACAGCGCCCAGTCTGGCCAGGTAAACACTCTCGCTGTGGTGCAGCTCTTTGACTAGGGCTCCTCTCCAGTCCACCACCATCTGCACACACACACAAGCTCAGGACTCAACTGTGTTGACCAAATGTCAGTACAGACAGATACACACACACACACACACACACACACACACACACACACACACACACCTGAGGCAGCTCAGGGATCCTGCAGAGATCTCCCTCAGAAGGTGGTGGCTCCGATCGTTCCTCTGGCCAGCGAGTCAGGAAGGTGGCCAGGAACTGCAGAGGTCTGGCCTGAAGGTGGGAGAACATCATGATGAACTTTGACCTTTCTGCTCCTGTTCCTGTTGGAAGTTCTCACCTCCTCCTGTCGGTTCAGAGCAGCCAGTCCCTGGGCGAGGGCTTGAGTGACGTTGGCGGACACGCGCGGCTCCTCCAGGCCAATTTTCTCCAACAGAAAACGACCTGAATCATCAGAATTAAGAGATTCATCAGCAGCAGAATCATCTGAAGCCACCATCATAACTGAGCTCTCTCTCTCACACACACACACACACACACACACACACACACACACACACACACACACTCACACACACACACACACACACACACACACACACCATACCGAGGGCTCGGCCCCTGGCCAGGAGGCCGACGCCCTGCAGCCGGGGCCCCAGCTGGGGCCTCAGCTCCCCCAGGGCCTCCTCCATCCACTGGGCCTGTCTGCACCAGGCCTGCAGGACGCCGTCCCATATATAGCGCACCGCCGGTGCCGTCACTAAGTGCGGATTGGCAGGTCCGACACGCATGCTGCTGTCACACCACTCACCCAGGACTGGGAGGAAAAGATGAGCGTTAAACATAGCACATGGACATCTCAGTTTCATCACTAGTTTTTTGCAGACTAGAAGCCTGAACAAAGACAGGACATGAAGGCAGCTAGTCAGCCAAAACCTGCTGACTCACTGTTCTGGAAGCTTCCGGTGGCAAAGCCCAGCGGAGCCCGGACCTGCAGCCCGCTCAGAGTGGAGAGAGTTCTCATCAGAGTCAGACCCGACACTGGAGGAGGAGGGAGAGGAGGAGCGACACCCAGTGGTCACGTAAAGAACTGCAGACAGTGAACATGTCTGATAAGTGTGTTTAAGATGTGGTGCGTGATTACACGAAGCACCCAGCGGGCAAAAGATGTCAACGCCTCCGTCCTCGCCCGGCTCCACCCAGCCGCTGAGTTTTTCCCAGAATTCTCTGTGGTCGGGGGTCAGCAGGGTCCTCTCGGACAGGACGCTGCCTGTGGGAACAGTAGAAAAAATACACAAATAACACAACAGCTGTTTTTTAGACGCAAGGATTCATGTAGGAGACTCATTTTTAAAGGGAAATAAAAACAATGATAATAATTACAGGTTAATGGACACTATATGTATACATATATACAAATAATTAGTACATATAGAAATGAACAAAGCATTAAAGAGATGTATTCAATAATTAGAGGTCATTTACGGATCTGTGGTCCTCACTCTGAAGCACGTGGACGTCCTGCGTCCCTCCAGGGGCCAGGAAGCCCAGCCGCTGCACCGTCCGCCCGCAGAGGGCGCTCTCCGCCTGGGTGAGCAGCGAGGCCAGCGTCTCCCTGTGGTCGTAGAGAACCACCAGCACCGCCGCCTTCACGCCGCCCAGCAGCAGCTGGAAGGAGGAGAGACATCACGGGTGTGTGTGTGTGTGTGTGTTCCTACTTCCTGTTTTCAGATCCCCTCTCCCCCTCCCCCTTTTTTTGGTTGATTTTACCTCGTGGGCAGGGATCCTGTTGGAGACGAGCAGGAGGAGAGGTGGGTGGGGCAGGTGGACCCGGGGGGCGGGGCTTGGAGGTGCAGGGCTGCAGGTGAATGAGGACAAGGCTGGGCTGGCGTGGTTGTGTCTCCTGCTTTCATGGGAACACATGATGGATGAACTCCAGCTGCTGGTTTCGCGGGACAACGACTTCAAATCCACGGCTGTTTTTGCGTTCGTGGAGACGCATCTGAAACCGGCAGACCCGACGCTGGAGGGTTTTTCCGCGTTTCGTGCCGACAGAGACTTCGAGGCAGTAGCGAAGTCGCGTGGAGGTGGATTAATGTTCTTCGTGAACGATCGCTGGTGTTCCGACGTGACAGTGCTGCAACAACACTGTTCCATTGACATTGAAACTCTCTTCATACTCTGTCGCCCATTCTATTCCCCCCGTGAGTTTAACGCGTTCATCCTCGTGTGTGTTTACGTTCCTCCGGATGCTGACGTCACCGCAGCAGTGGACACACTGACCGAACAGCTGTCGGGGGCGGAGCGTACTTACCCGGACAGTTTGGCTGTGGTGCTCGGGGACTTTAACCAGGCTCATCTGAGCAGGGCTCTCCCCAAATACAGACAGCAGGTCACTTGTGCCACTAGGGGAACAAATATTCTGGATCACTGCTACTGCACTATCCGCCAGGCATACCACTCTGTCCCCCGTGCTGCACTGGGCAATGGAGATCACCATCTCATCCATCTGATCCCTCGCTACAGGCAGAGATTAAAAATATCAAAACCTGTGGTGCGGTGCTTCAGAGTGTGGTCCAGTGAGGCGAGTGAGAGACTCTGTGCATGGTTGGAAAATGCGGGCTGTGACCAGGACTTTGTCGGGTGGGCGGGACCTGAGGCTGGAAAGGACCTGGATGAATACACGGACACTGTGACATCATTCATCAGCCTCGGCGAGGAGGTGTGTGTCCCTATCCGCTCCAGGAAGATCTACAACAACGACAAGCCCTGGTTTTCAGCTCATCTCAGGAGGCTGAGGTCGGAGAAGGAGGGGGCCAGGTGTAGCGGTGATGTTGTTTTGTTTAGGCAGGCCAAGTACAGGTTTGCCAAAGCAGTGAGGGAGGCAAAACATCGCTTCTCCGAGAGACTGCGCCAGCAGCTCTCTGAGGGGAACTCCTCCTCGGTCTGGAAAGGCCTGAAGACCATCACCAACTACAAGCCAAGGTCCCCGCAGGCGGCTGACAACCTCCTCCTCGCGAACGAGCTCAATGACTTTTACTGCAGGTTTGAGAAAGAGAGTTCCCCCACCCGCCCTCTCCCTCCAACCCCCCCAGCTACAACCACAACCACTACCCCCATACACTAGGGTGCCCCTCTCCTCCCACCCCACATCCTCCCTCTCTGTTACAGAGAGAGAGGTGAAACTGCTGCTCAGGAGTCAGAACCCCCGGAAGGCGTCTGGCCCGGATTCTGTCTCCCCCTCTGTCTTGAAGCACTGCGCTGAACAGCTCGCCCCGGTGTTTACCAACATCTTCAACACCTCACTGGAGCTGTGTCGTGTCCCAGCATGCTTCAAGGCTTCAACCATCATCCCCGTCCCCAAGAAGGCCAAGGTCACAGGCCTGAATGACTACAGACCCCTGGCCCTGACCTCGGTGGTCATGAAGGTCCTGGAGCGCCTTGTCCTGGCTCACCTGAAGCGCATCACTGATCCTGAACTGGACCTGTTGCAGTTTGCGTACAGAGCAAATAGATCCACGGAGGACGCCGTGAACATGGCTCTGCACCACACCCCAAACCATCTGGACACTGCCGGCAACTATGCCAGGATCTTGTTTGTCGACTTCAGTTTGGCCTTCAACACCATCCTACCATCCACCCTGGAGCACCAGCTGTCCCTGCTGCAAGTACCTGCCTCCACCTGCAGGTGGATTACGGACTTTCTGACCAACAGGTCTCAGCGTGTGAAGCTAGGGAAGAGCATCTCCAGCTCCAGGTCCACCAGCACCGGTTCCCCGCAGGGCTGCGTCCTGTCCCCCCTCCTGTTCTCCCTGTATACCAACACCTGTGTTTCCATCCACCCCTCGGTCAAGCTCCTGAAGTTTGCTGACGACACCACCCTGGTCGGCCTCATCTCCAAGGGGGACGGGTCAGACTACAGGAGGGAGATCGAGCGGCTGCGGAGGTGGTGCAACCACAACAACTTGGAGCTAAATACACGAAAGACAGTGGAGATGGTGGTGGACTTCCGGAGGAGCGCAGCCCCACCCCCTCCCATCATGCTGGAAGGCACCCAGGTGAAGGCCGTAGAGTCCTACAGGTTCCTGGGTATAACCATCTCCCAGGACCTAAAGTGGGAACGTAACATCACGGCCCTCCTGAAAAAGGCCCAGCAGAGGCTGTTCTTCCTTCGGCAGCTGAGGAAATTCAGACTGTCGAGGGATATGATGACCCACTTCTACATGGCCATCATCGAGTCCATCATCACCCACTCCATCATCACCTGGTTCCCCGCTGCAGCTGCTAAGGATCTTGTCAAGCTGCAGCGGGTGATTCGCTCTGCAGAGAGGGTGATTGGCCGTCCCCTGCCCTCCCTAAAGTCCCTGCACGACTCCAGGGCACTGAGGAGGGCGAGGAAGATCATGGCCGACCCCTCCCACCCTGGTCACGGACTCCTCACCTTGCTCCCCTCTGGGAGAAGGATGCGGCTGCTGAAGGCCACTACAACTCGCCATAAACTGAGCTTCTTCCCCTCAGCCGCCAGGCTGCTTAATGACTCTGGCTTCCCCCCCTCTGCCCCTCCAGTGACACCAGCACTCACCACCAGCAGTACATAAATACCTTGCACTAACTAATCCCAACATGCACTTTATCTATATATGTATATTATTATATATATGGTCTTTGTTTACTTCCGCATTGCACTGTGTTGTATGTTTGTTAGTTGATATATATGTGAAAAGAACTGAAATGCACACATGCATTGCCAAAACAAATTCCTACGTGTTTACACAATGGCAAATAAAGAAATCTGAATCTGAATCTGAATAGGCAGGACTGACTACTTGGACAGGGAACTGATTCTCGTGCCTGACGGATGAACCGGTTCGGTCCAAATGTTTCACCTGCCGGGACTCTGGACTCCCTCCAGGCTCCGGGACGCTGCTCTATCCAGGCTCAGACAGGAAGTAGGGAAACCGGCGCTCCTAGGAGGACCAGAGAGTGAAGGCCAAGAGCTGAACATCCCACCAGAGGCAGGCCTCCCCGTCTGGGCGCCGTCACCTCTGGCGCCCCCTAGCTTGGCACTGCTTCCCCACGGCCTCCTGCTCCTCAGCAACTCTCCTGGAGATCAGAATCAGAAACACAAGCGCATGAACATAAATGTGAATGTTTAAAATCTTGGATTACACATTTTTTATTCATATAGATTGCTCTATGTCTATTGTCTTTCAGCTAACTGAAAGTCACTTGAATTTCCCCTTGTGGGGATGAATTGAAGTAACTACAATTCAATAAAATCACATTAATTGCCATTGTCGTACACAAAAAAATTTGGACAGCTACTTATTAAAGATAATAATACTAATAATAATTACAATAGTTAAAAAACCTCAATGTACAGTAAAATATAAAAATAAAAATAGTGAAGCGGATATAAAATGCCCTCGAATAGTGCAAATGGACAGAATGTAAATAGTGCAAATGGACAGAATGTAAACAGTATATAGTTATAAAGTTGAGTGGTTCTCAACCTCTGTGCTGCGGCACATTAGTGTACCGTGAAATAATGCCAGGTGCGGCGTGAGAAATTATCCAGTTTCACTTAATTGGTCAGAAAAAAAATAATATCATTCCATTGTGGAGTGGCTGTGCTTTAAAAATGCATGTAAGCCTCCTCCCAAAATATCAGCTTTGTGTGCATCTAAACAGGCCCAGGTTTCACAGTGAGTGTAGTGAGTATAAATAAATGAATTTATCAAATTAATAAATTAAGAGACTACATTGTCATTATTAGGACATATTATTAAGTCTCATTTTTGGATTTGTGATGTGCCATTGGATTAATTCCACTGTGTAAAATGTGCTGTGGCTCTGAAAGGTTGAAAAACACTGCTCTAACTCACTCTTCTCCTCCTGCAGTTTCTCCCGGATCATCTGCCTGATCCTCCTCTCTTTCCTTCTCTCCTCTGCCTCCTCAGCCGGCCCGGCACTGGCTTGGTTGAGGGTGCCGTAGGTGCGGGCGGCCTCCCGTGGCGTTAGCCAGTCCAGGCTGGCCAGGCAGGAGGCATAGTGGCTCTTCCAGGCTCCAAACTCCTTCTCGGCCGGCACGTAGGGGAGGAACCAGCCCCTCCTGAGGCAGCGGCTGGCCCACACGCAGTCCTGGCACGGGGGGGAAGAGGATGCAAGGCTCGTGAAGAGGGACAGGGGACAGTTAAAGGTCAAAGGTCATCACCACAGACATTCCCTCACCTGCTCGGCGAGGAACCTCCAGTGCCAGCAGACCTGGGCGGCCGAGCAAAGGTCCCTGGGGCTCAGGAAGGACATCACGTAGAGGGACAGGAAGCGAGGCAGCACCGAGGTGAAGTCGACCCGGGTCACTGGTACCGCCTCCATCAGCAGATCCCGACACAGCCTGCACAAATAGTATTGGTTCTTATCGTAGGACAGAATAGTATGCCTTTATTTGTCTCACATTGGGGGAAATTTGCATAATCGCAACAGAATGTTGTGCAAAGAGAAGAAAAACATTGTATGAACAGAAAAGAAATAAACAAAATATTCATAGAGTAAGAAAGGAAAAATAAATATTTATATCTATTTGGACAGTTGGACTATTTACAAATTATTTACAAGTGTTTTATTGCACTTTAATGAAATGTTCACACAAGGCGTAGTGATGGGTGAGGAGCAAAGTCGCTCACTTGAGCTGTGGAACGCTGCAGCGGGCCAACAGGTGGCGCAGCAGGTGTTTCCGCTGCCGGTCGCTCCACAAGTCGAACCAGCGCAGCAGCAGGTTCACCCTCTCCTCGAAGAGCTGGGACAAAGGTCAGGGACTGGGTCAGCTGGGAATAACAGGAAGCTAGCTGATCAACAGCTAAGTTTGTTAGCTGCAGATTCTGCAAATGCGGTCAGCTTCAACATTAAAAAATGAAAAGCAATCGCTATGTGTTGCCTTAAATCGTTTGGTGAATATAGCTGAACACTTTTATATGATCTTATAACAAAATCCCAATCTATTTGACTCCTTTTTCCTGGCACTTCTTTTTTTTTTTTATATGCGTACTGATCTCAACATTACTTTTCATTGAGATATTTCTCAGCTGACTTGACAATGTGACTATTTGCCATTTGTGACTATTTGTGCATTGATTGAATGAAATCCTTTCCTGTTGACATAATGAATGCATTGTGTTATGGTGCTTTTCTTGCGATATGCGTGCAACCTATGGCTCCAACTAATTATGGTGTTGAATCCTCATTTTTTTCCTCCAGCTTCTTGGTAACGTCTGTATGGGAAATAGATATAAGTTGGGGCCAGTGAAATGATTGAATCCAACACTGTTGATAAATGATGATAAATGAGGCCCCTGAACTCTTTGGAGGAGAGGACAACAGCCCAGTTAGTTCTTTAACTCCCAGTGAAACCAGACAAAAAACAAAACAAAACACAGTTGAGTCCTAAAATACGTCACACAAAAGGTCCAAGAGAAGGTTTGGCACCGTGAGGCTCTTAGAGAGAATGAAAGTGACATATTTCACGTTAACTGCGGTCAACAGAACAGCTACAGAAACGGCTAAATAAACTTTATTGCTCTCAGTAAAACCAGGCAAAAAACAACAAGAACAAAAAAAAAAAGCCCAAAACAAAACACAAATAAACAAACGAAGTTACACAACGGTCCAAGAGAAGGTTTAGCTCCTCGATTCGTTCTCTTGGAAATTACGAGGAAAATACTTTCACACAGTGAACCGGAACTAACTTTTACACATTATTATACATTACTCATTTAAAACTTAACAGGACATTCAAGTCAACGTTAGAACAGTGTTCGTGTGTACAATGACTAATTAGCATTACCTGTGCGCTTAATTAAATTAATTCAACGAAACAGGTGCAACAAAGACAAAAAAAACAACAACAACCAACAACTTCAATAGAACTTGGTGCTTTTCTTCGTGTAACCATTTAAAAAAAAAAGAAGAAAAAGAAAGAAGACAAAAAAGAAAGAAGGTTCATTTAAAAACAAAACCAGAATCTTTATCCTTCACCTGCTGGTTGGCTTCCTTGTGGCCGAGGGGCGTCCAGGAACTGAACTGCTTCCCCGAGGGGAGGCTGCACTCTCCGGCCGCGGGCTGGTAGTCCGTCCCGGCGAGCTGCCACCGCTTCACCGAGTGCGGGGCTCCGGCTGACCAGCTCGGCTCCATGCGGGGGAAACTTAGCAAGCCGAAGTTGTTTTATTTATCCCCAAACTGTGACTGTAAGTTTGACTGACTGACTGAACCGATGCGGCTCCACCCCATTCCTCCGGTAGCTATGGGGACGCACCAACAGCAGGATGAGCGCATGCCGATACACAGAAGTCTCATGTATTAATTATTAATGAGATCAACAGCAAACAGTCTAAGCCTGAGTTCAGTGAGACGCTTTTTTTTTTTTAAACAACAAAAAAACAAGTAGAAAGCTGGTATACAATACGGAGCGTTCACATTATGATAAACAGTGAATAATTCCATGTGATACCACAAGGGAGAGGTGCTAGCTAGAGCTTCAAAACAAAGAAATATATTTAAAAAAAAAAAAAAAAAACACTGAAAACGCCCACAAAACATTGACTTTCATATAAAAAAATGGGTTAATACATTGTTACAAAAAACCCAATGTCACAGATATTAATATAGTTTATAGTTGTATATATAGTTTTACAGACAATCAGAGTGTACTTGTGATCATTCAGAAATTTACCAGTGTTTATTACATAATAAGCATATATTTAAAATCTATGCTTGATGATGACAAAAGTTACACACAACACACCTGTGACTTGCATTTCATTATACTATCACAATGGGGGATGTTATAATGTACTCACGCTTCCACACCTACAGCCCCCTCAAATGAAAGAAAATAAGAGCCCAAGATTCAGACAACACATTTATTAGGAATTTTAAAACCACCGGAGAGTTAAAACACATCAGTGTCGCCCCAACTTCCTCCCAGAGATCCTCCGATATTAAAATGTGGCAAAATAAAAGAGTTCACAATCAAAAATGTCATTGAGTGATTATCTTATAAACGCAGCATCAGGAAGAAAAAAAAAATCTAAAACTGACAACTTCCTTGTTGCTTTCAATCTGTTAAAAGATCTGATAAGAGCCGATAAGGCAAAAATGAGTGAAATAAGATTAAGGCATGACTGTGGCGTCACACTATGGTGACGGCGTGCTAGACAGGATATGTGCAAACACACAGATTTAAAGTCTCGGAGGCAAAGATTCATACGTTACAATTTGGTTAAAGACTTTGTCTAATCCTCTAAATCTTAATAACAGGAAAGCAGCTGGAACTCTGAAGTCACACTTGCTTCACTTTGGTTAACGTTAGAGTATTAGTCTAAACTGACAAGTTTTTATCAATTCTAAAGAAACCGTGACTGATGAGCTTATGATTGGAAACGTGCCTCAGTCACGGCGTGGTACAATACGTCTGTCTGGGAAACGCTGGTGAACAGCAAAAAGACCTGCTGTTAAAAACAGAGAAAAGAAAAACCAAACACTTAAATGAAAGTGCGTCAAGCTCGCCCTCCAACATTCCACCTTCAGATGTGGGACACAGTAGACTGCCGGAGTCCATGTCACACGCTGGCCGTCCTGGGGATCTCCTGGGAGTCGGCCAGGTTCAGCTTCTGGCTGGAGGGCGCCGAGAGTCAAGGAGTGACGCGGCGGAAAAATAATGTGAATAAGCTCAGAACGGAATGAGACGGGCGTCAAACATGAGGAGGTTTGTTTCAAATAAGCAGCAGCAAGGATACATGGAAGAACTCAACTCCTCCAGCTGTGGAGACAGAGAACATCACAGACAGGCGAGCATCAGTGTCAAAGCAACCAACTGCCATCTAGTGGCCAACAGAGGGAACGCCACTCGATGGTGATAAATTCACCTTAGCATTTCTTAAACAATGATACTGTTTAACTATCCTTCAGTCAACTCCCCAAAATAAAAAAAGAGGCACCATCTTTTTCTTCCTCCGCTTCCTCCACATTTAATATTGTGTGCTGAAGTCTGGAATTCAGCCCTCTGTGATGTCACAAAGGTCACAATACCTCAGCACACAGATGAGTGAGAGATATCATATGACAAACCAGATAAAATCAGGAATGGCTCTTCTACATTTGAAGGCATTTGGGGGTAAGGGTAGAGGGGGAATTATTTAAAGCTGCGTGATTTCACATCTTTTAAGTTTGAGCCTGTTTAAGCCTCGACAAGCAGCTAATTACACACTTAATCTCTTGGAATGAGCAGCTCAATCCCATCTGAGAAGTCGCGCACATTCGCAACATCGACCCACGGCCACAGGAATGCCTTCACGTATTTAACTTATCTTATATTTTAACAATTTGTTATAAAAAAGAATTCAGAAGGAGAAACAACGGAATGCCGACAGCGAGGCCCTACGTTGAGAAGTAGCTTGTCCATGTTGGTGTCGCATGCCATCTTCCTCTGGTCTTCAGGCATTTCGTCCACCTCACCGTAGAGGTCAAAGTGCAAGCGGGCCAGCTTCTCCTGCATCTCCCTCACATGCTCCATCTGGTCGATTGAGCACTCGTTACCTGGATAGAAATACACACACTAACACTTAGCATACAGCTTGTGGTGACTCCCCCCCCAATGAACTGTGAGGAGTTCCAAACTACCAAACGCCTGTAGTTTCCCTGAGTGGAAGTCGTTGAGGAGGCTCAGCAGGCCGTTCTCCATCTCCTGGACGTCGGACACGTCAGTCAGGAAGGAGTGCTGGACGACGGGCGCCTGAGCCTGGTTCTGGTTCGATTTACCGGCCGAACCCAAGTGATGCCTGGATTTATCCCGAACCCCCCTGGAGGAGAATCAACAGTCTCGCGTGATCACACAGAACAGCCTGGTTATAAACGGTCGGTTTCAACAGTAAGGTGCGCTGGCGGCTCCTACCTCCTGCTCTTGCTCTTTTGGCTGGAGTGAGTGCCCGTGTTGTGGCTGAAGCCCTGGTTCCGTCCGCCGGAGGAGGCGCTCGGCTTCTGGCCGGAGCTCGCAGCGGCAGCCGCAGTCGCCGCCGCCGCCCCGGAGGAGGAGGACGCCGCCTTCGGTACCTTCCTCTTTAGCTTCCGCTCCTCCATGACTTCATGTTACTGGCGACGACTGTGTCAACTACTGGTGACTGTGTCAACTCGACGCGAGCAACTAAACGTCCAGGAACATCGTCTCTGGTCGAGCTGAACTGAGCTAGCCGGGTGTTAGCTTAGCCGCTAGCCGTCACTTCTCGTCGGGATTTTGGGTTAAATACTGGCGACACAGCCGCTGCTGAGACGTCTCACCCCCCCGTTCGTCACACAGCCGCACAATCCACACGGCTTAAATATGCGGGTAACAGGTAATAGGAGACCGAGCTAGCGTTGAAACTACGGGCAGAAGAAAAACTTCCTGTTTTGGTCGGACGCAGCGAAGAAGAAAAGGGCGAGTTCCAATTCTGTACTCACCGATCAGTGAGTTGCATTGTAAAAAGATAACAACATGAAGAAAACCACAAAGTATAACGTAATAATTAAATAGTGATATGAGAAGTTAAATAAAGACGGCTCTTAATAAATGTTAATAAATGTAATTTCGCACCAGGAACAGTTTTTTTGGATTTATTTTACCAGTTGAAACTTTTCGTTCAAAGGGGACGCGTTCCATTTTTTTAGTCACTTCTTGACTTTTTGCGTTGTTCATATTTAACACGAAAAAGTCCAGTATCCATGAAATGATATGACTCCGTCGGTGAAAATGAAATATAAAATGTGTATGTAAATACTTTTGACAATAAATTCACACATTAAAGATTATATTTTCATTTATTACTATTATTATTACTATTATTATTATTATTATTATTATTATTATTAT
>NW_027466156.1:817500-820000 GCF_046127955.1 Nelusetta ayraudi
CATCCGTGGTGGGCGTCGGCCTTTTCACGCCCGCATGTCCGGGTCTCTCGGACGCACAGATTCTGAGTTTTCAACGTATTTAAAGGGACAAACTTGGTGTTTTTTTCACAGTGTAAATTCTTCCCCCTGCTGCTCTGAAATGTAGGTTCTGGTAGTTCTGCAAAAAAGAGAATTTTGTGCGACGACGACTAAGAGAATAATGTAAAAAAAAAAAAAGGCAGAGAAATTTGATCTAATTAAAGGCCCAGTGTGTTAGATTCAGCAGCCTCTAGTGGTGCATAAGAGAACTGCAAACAACGTCAATTGTTACCTTCCACTCTAAACAATGTTCCTTCTGATTGGAGGGTGAAAAAGGTTTTTCAGTTCTGGTCAACTTTATCTGACGGATACAACAACAGCAGATTATCTTCGTCGATCGTCTTTTTTTTAAAGTTCACACTGTGCCTTTAAACTGCACATGGAGCCTATTAAAGATAATCAATGGAGTTTTTTTTTTAAGGTCTTCACTGCACTGAACATGTTGTTTGGTTTCAAGAGAGAAAGATGTAGGTTTACTGTTACTTAAAAAATGTGGTTGTTTTTTAGTGTCTCTGGCGCCCGGTTGCCGCCCCCTACTGGGCCCCATAAACATCATCTTCCGGTTAGGTCGCTTGCAACCACTTTCACCCACAGGCTTCTGGCTGTTGGGGCGGGAATGTTTCTATTTAAAGTCTAGAGAAGCTAATAGTTAGCGCAAATGAAAAAGTTAGCGCCCATTCTCGACTTAATCCAATCAAAACGTCGTCTGCGCGTCTCCGTCCCTCCTCTCTAACTTTGGTCTCTCACTCTCGCTCCATCTCCTCCTCCTCCCGTCCTCCTCTCGGCACTCTGTAGAGGCTCCAAGTGACATTTGGCTGTCCTCCGCCTCGGGGGGGTCCAGGAGATGCAGACGTTTTTGGCAGGCGGGCACAGGGACGCCTCGGGGTCCTGACGGGGCCTCCTGGATGGCGAAGAGAAGAAGCCGGGGAGAGAGAGACGCACATCACAAAATGCAACCTGCAAGTCGGGAACACACGCGCGCTCTCGGGGGCGCTGCACGCCGTCGGCAGACAGTCGGCGGCGGGGAGCCTCACAAGCGCACGCACGCGCGCGCACACACACGCACACAGACAAATGCACAAAAAAAACACACAAAAACGGGGACACGTGTAACTGTTGGTTGCGCACCAACCGGCCAATCAAACAGCGGTAATGAAGACACAGCGGACCATCGATGGGCGAGGGCGAGAGATGCTAACGCACACACACACACACACACACACACACACACACACACACACACACATACACACACACACACCCCAGAGAATGGGAGTTAAAAAATAATAATAAAAAGTTGAGGAAGTAAATAAAACCAGGAAGTGTTCAGACATCCAATCAGAGTGTTCCAGTCGGCTGCAGAACTTAATGAAGTTCAGCTGTTTAATAAAGTCATGAGGTAAAAAAACAAGCAGCACACCTGCAATCCAAGCGAGGTAAAAAAAAAAAAAAAAAACTAACTAACAAGCAAAAATTAAGGGGGTGGAGCCAAGAAATCAGCCGAAAATCCAAACAGCTCCGCCCTGTGGACGCCAGTAGCGGGCGCTGGTCCCATGTGTGGGCTGGTCAGGGATGGACCCCCAAACCCCCTCTCTTAGTGTCAGACATGTGACTCCCAAACTTTTGGCGTTGGTCACCAAAGGGGGCGGAGCCTTGGCGAGCAGCGAGTCAAGACATCACAAATCTCTCTCTCTCTCTCTCCTGGTCATGGGCAGGGGTGGGAGGGTGGGGGAGGTGGATGGGGGTGAGGGGGTGGCGGGGGCTGTGGAGGGGGTGTGTCCGAGGGGTGGTGGTGGGGGGGGGGGCACACGGGCTAATTGTGGGGAGCTGCTCGCTGGCCGCAATTACCTGCTGGCCGCAGCTGTTCGCCCTCCCCGCCACCATTGTTGTCACGCCCAGACAGAGAGGGAGAAAGAGAGAGGGATGGATGGATGGATGGATGGATGGAAGGATAGAATGATGGACAGAAGGGGGGTACAGAGAAGGGGGCGGAGCTACTACAGAATACAAAGTTGTCCAATCCATGCGTCCTTCATTCATCCATTTGAATCCAGAGCGTCGCACCTTCTTTGAGCGTTGATAGGTGACAGTAACGCACGTATATCTGTGTGTGTGTGTGTGTGTGTGTGTGTGTGTGTGTGTGTGTGTGTGTGAGACAGAGTGTGTGAGTGAGTGTGGGTGGGAGCGAGAGAGAGAGAGAGAGAGAGAGAGAGAGTGTGTGTCTGGTGTGTGTGTGTGTGTGTGTGAATCCTTCCCACTGAGGCAGAACAAAGTGGCGTAATAACTGAGACACTGAGCTGACCCTCTCTGCCGCTCTCAAGTACACTTAATGGGCCTGCGAGCGTGTGAGAGAGTCTGTGTGTGTGTGTGTTTGCGTGTGCGCGAGTGGCCATGTGTGTGTTGAAAGAGCCGATCCCCTCCA
>NW_027466156.1:825000-875000 GCF_046127955.1 Nelusetta ayraudi
GTGTGTGTATAAGTGTGCGTGCGTGTGTGTGTGAGTGCAGCTTTTCTGCTCGGAGGGGCGGACGGAGGAGCAGCAGTGCAGAAGAACTTCTTCTGGTCACAGTGAGAGGCGTCAGACAGACGGAGGGACAGGGAGGAGGAGGGACAGGAAGTGGACGAGGTGGGACAGGAAGTGGATGAGGAGGGACAGGAAGTGGACGAGGAGGGACAGGAAGTGGACGAGAAGAAAGAAGGAAGACGAGAAGGAAGTGGATGAGACGAGGAGGGACAGGAAGTGGACGAGAAGAAAGAAGGAAGACGAGAAGGAAGTGGATGAGACGAGGAGGGACAGGAAGTGGACGAGAAGAAAGAAGGAAGACGAGAAGGAAGTGGATGAGGACTGACGGGGAGGTACAGTTGGGGACAGGAAGTGGACGAGGAGGGACAGGAAGTGGATGAGGAGGGACAGGAAGTGGACCAGGAGGGACAGGAAGTGGAAAGGGAGGAACAGGAAGTGGACGAGGAGGGACAGGAAGTGGACGAGAAGAGACAGGCAGTGGATGAGGATTGACGGGGAGGGACTGTGAGGGACCGGAAGTGGACGAGGAGGGACAGGAAGTAGAAAAGGAGGGACAGGAAGTGGACAAGGAGTGACAGGAAGTGGATGAGCATTGACGGGGAGGGGCAGTGAGGGACAGGAAGTGGACGAGGAGGGACAGGTAGTGGATGGGGATTGACGGGAGGGACAGTGAGGGACAGGAAGTGGACGAGGAGGGACAGGAAGTGGACGAGAAGAGACAGGAAGTGGATGAGGATTGAAGGGGAGGGACAGTGAGGGACAGGAAGTGGAAAGGGAGGGACAGGAAGTGGATGGGGATTGACGGGAAGGACAGTGAGGGACAGGAAGTGGACTAGGAGGGACAGGAAGTGGATGAGGATTGAAGGGGAGGGACAGCGAGGGACAGGAAGTGGAAAGGGAGGAACAGGAAGTGGACGTCCCCCACGTCGAGCAACTCCTCACAAGGTTTTTACGACTGCGTGAAGCTTCTGCAAATATTGTTCCAAACGCCTCATTAGTAATGAAAGACAGACTCGTCGTTAAGAGTTCATGGCGTCGGCCTCGTCCTTGGAACAAGTTTGTGTGTGTGGCTGTCCGACCAGCACTGCAGTGGACATGCATGACGCTTTGTTCAATGGTGTGTGTGTGTGTGTGTGTGTGTGTGTGTGTGTGTGTGTGTGTGTGTGTGGATGGCCTCTAGCGCCTGGTCTCCTCTCTGCCCTCTAAGGAGAGAGAACTCAAGCACACCGTTCTCACACACACACACACACACACACACACACACACACACACGTGCGCGGGGGAGTCAGAAGATATCGGTTTTGTCCTTCATCCCTCCCACAATCCCCCTCTTTTCTGCTCCATTAGAGACGAGCGCTGATGTCCCGAAGACGCTTGCAGGTATGACACAGCTGCCACGCTCTGAAGAACACACACACACACACACACACACACACACACACACACACACACACACACAGATGCACACCTTGCAGCTTTGGGCCGGTGCCATGCTCCAGATAATTGGCCGTTGAAGGTGCAGCTTGTTAGAGAGCCACAGCTGACACACCAGACACACACACACGCACACACACACACTGACGTCTCAATCTTCCACTTCCTCCCTCCCTCCCTCTCACACTCTTCCTCCCTTGTCTTTTATCACACCAGGCTGGGACAGATGTGTCGTCCGTCTGCTCCTGATGTTTCCATTAAAACCACATCGTCGTCGTCGTCGTCGTCCATAAAGAACCTGAAAAACCCACGGGAAGACGGAAGGGAGAGGGGGAAAAAAACAAAAATAAACTTGGACGCCGCCGCCGCGGTCATTTGTTAGCGTTTAGCCTGCACCTGTTCGGCATGAAGGCGTTCTGTCTCTGCGCAATGAACTCACACCTGCATCGGCCGTATGTCCGCACACACACACACACACACACACACACACACACACACACACACACACACACACACACACACACACACACACACACACCCCATGGACTCCCAGAAGGTCACACCCTCGGAGGATGTCTGTTTGAAGTACAGGCCTCTGCTGAGAGCTGCTGGACGCCTGATTCACCGCCGTTGTGCGCTTTGTGTGCAGGTTTTTAAAAAAAAAAAATGATTACGTACCTGTATGAACGTGTGTGTGTGCGTGCGCACGTGTGTTCCCGAGCGCAGTGTGTTCCTGCATTAATGAATATTTTCAGCGAGCGCACGTGAGGCAAATAATAAAACCTGGATTTATTTTGTGCATGTGCGACTTTATTTTTGATTATTTTGTGTGCGTGATACACACTAGTGTGTATGTGTGTGTGTGTGTGCGTGCAGACGAAGCACTGCAGGGCTGCGGCGCCACCCCTCCCTCCTGGTAATGGATACTAATGGCCCTGGGCAGGACTCTGTGGAGCAGAGGGGGCAGTTCCCCGCCGCCCTGCGGCCCCTCGCCCTGGGAGCGGGGGGGCCGCGGGGTGGGCGGTGCCCACGGGGGTTCGGGTCACCATCAGCACGCATCACGCTCAACGGCAAGACACACCGAGGGAGGGGAAGAGGAGAAGTTTCTTGGTTTTAAATCAGGGCGTGAAGCTGTTCCGTCTGTTAAGGGATAAATTATTTTTTTCAGAGGGGGGAGCAGGAAAGAAAGCAGGAAAGAAAGCAGGAAAGAAAGCAGGACGCCGGGCGCCAACAAAAGCACAGCAGAGCAAGCGAGATTCCCTCCTCCTCCTCCCCCTCCATCGTCGACCACCTTCTTCCACGGAGGTGAATGTCAGGCGGAGGCAAAAGAGCGTCAGGTGAGCAGGAGTCAGTCGGGGGGGTGACCTTTGGGTTCTCAGGCAGGGGGCACACAGAGGGCTGGAGAGAAGGGGGGGAAGATGGGAGGAGGGGCGGAGGGAGGGCGAGGGATCGAGAACAAAAAAACCCCCAACAACTTAAGTAATATGAGTGGAGAGAGTGGAGAGGAATCCAGGAAGTGTTGTGAGCTTCGCCTTCCACTTCCTGTTCTGGTCCTCAAGACTGAAAACAGCTGACTTTCTTTAAAGTCACACTTCCTGAATCTCCATTTCCATGTGGAAAAGAGGAAACAGGTAGAAGGATGTGGGAGTGGACCTTCTTCAGGTCAGGTTTCACTCCTGGATCTCAGAGACCACCTGCCCCCCTGCACTCTTCTTCTTCTGGGGTTTCTGATTTCTCTTTGCTTATTTCTTTCTCATGGAGGTAACTATAAATAATCAAGCTGTAACATGTAAATATCCTGATTTTGTAATTTTTCCCTGTCTTTGGACAACTGTTTGTTGCTTTAATTAGCAAACCTCTCCAACGTGGCAATAATAAAGGTGTTCTATTCTATTCTATTCTATTTTCAGACCAACAGCAGCTCCCTCCTCCTCCTTTTCTTCTATGTCTTTTTTTTCACCTGTGCAGCCAGTAGTGGGCTGGGGTTTCGGGGGTTGGGGGAGTGGGCGTGTCTGGGTTGATGTCCCTCGCTCGCCCTTCAGGACGTGCAGTATCGCTGAGGACCACTAGGGCTCCTCTCTTCCCCTTCCTCTTCTTCTTCTTCTTCTTCTTCTTCTTCTTCTTCTTCCTCCTCAATGAGAGAACTTTGCTCCTCGCTACCGCCGTCTTTCCCTTGCTTGCTCTCTCTCTCTCTCTCCGTCTCTCGCCCGCCCGGCCCAGCGTGGCCTCCGGGGGGGAGGGGCCTCGCTGTGGGAAGGATCCTTGGCTTTAAGTGGCTCTAAGTGGCTCTCGCTGTTTGCCGCTTTCGCTTGTTTACTTTCCTCCTCCTTGGCCTCGCCGCGGGCAGCGAGATGAAGGTGGTGGGGGCGGCAGAGGAAGGGGGGCACTGGCGGCGGCATGGGGTGGGTGGGGGGGCGTTTAATGTCGACCAGGAAACCTGCAGAGCGTGCGAGGAAGTTTTTCACAGCTCCAAAGATGCTTGCATGCACAATTTCTTTCTTTTTTTTGTTTTAGCCTTGTGTTGCTGTTCTTTCCCTTTCTAGTGGTAGTGTGTGTGGGTGTGTGTGTGGCTGTGTGTGCACTCCTATTGACAAAAGCACTGAAAGGTCCAGTTATGACCTTCTAAGATGACATTATTTGCCATTGATCTGCCCTCTGCTTCCTGTTTTGTCTCGGTGGGACTCACAACGGTCGCCCTCCATTGTTCGGCTCTTTGCCGAAGACAAACAGCTACTTAACAGCGGAGAGGTAGGAAAAAAAACTAACAAAAAAAAAGAAACAAAAAAAAAGCTTGCCTCAAAATTAGGATGGAAATTTGAAGCAGCTTGTAAAACAGAAAAAAAAAAAAAACAGATAAAAAAGCCACAAAAGAAAACCAGGGGAAAACAAAAGTGTCTTTGTTGGCAGCTGAATAAAAGGTGTGTTTGCAGGAGCTGCAAATGTTAATTTATTTCGCACCATTCAAGGAAAATGTCACCTTGGCAAGGAAATCCAGGAGGACCATCAGAGGAGTTGTAGCAGACGCAACGGAACATCACAAAAACATTCCAAGCGAGAGTCAATGAGTCGCGAGAGAAGAGAAGAAAGAGGAAGAAGTTCAGCACCACGGACAGAGACGCTGAGTCGAGAGTCGGACTTGTTCGTTCGTTCAGCACCACGGACAGAGACGCTGAGTCGGAAGTCGGACTCGTTTGTTTGTTCAGACAGCAGCTCGCGTGAGTCGTCGGCGGAGGAGGAAGAAAAACATTCACCAGCCGGCAAGGGGATGGTGAACCAGGCCCAGTCGACCTTTGACCTTTGGCCGGAAAAAACAATTCCGACAAAAAAACGTCCTGACGGTCGCAAACAAACTGCACACACACACACACACGTGTGAGTCCCGTATGAACGCACTTTAAAGGACGCGCCAATTAGTTTCTGCATTAGCGACTCGCTGGTGCGTCGGCCCGAGTCTGTGTGTGTTTTACTGTTTTTTTTTTTTTTTTTTGTGTGTGTGTGTGTGTGTGTTTCCGCTCAAAGATTGCGGCGAACAGAGGCGCTTAATGTCTCTAAGTGGTGTGTCGGCGTGCGAGCCAAGCGCTCATGCGAGAAAACGCCGGGGCGAGCATGTGTTTGTCGACCTGTGCGTGTGTGTGTGTGTGCATGTGTGTGTTTCCAAGAACCCAAGCGAGCGCATCTTAGTGTGTAATGTGTGCAAAGGCCCGGCAGATGTACGCAGAGGAACGAAACGAAAAACGAGCCGCCTCCTCCTCACACACACAGACACAAACACACACACACACACACACACACACACACACACACACACACACACCTTGCAAATGAACACTTCCACATGGTAATGAGGATTACCTGCATGGCCTCACACTGCACTTGTCGTCCCACACACACACACACACCAAACACACACTTGGGCAGTTGCTCATCTGCCCTTGTTCCATCCTCCCCCTATCACGCTTTCTTCTTCTCATCCTTTTTTCTCTTCACACACACACACACACACACACACGCACACACACACACACACACACACACACACACACACACACACACACACGCACACACCCCTCCAGTGTCCTAGATGTCTCAACTTGAGCAGCAAATGAACACAATTAGCCACGGCTCCACAAACACACACTGGGGTATTGTTTTGCTCACACTCACTCAGACCTTAATCTGGTCCTCCAGTGGGACCTTGTGTGTTTGTGTGTGTCTGTGTGTGTGTATGTGTGTGTGTGTGGAGGCAGTGGAGGGGAAGTGCTGCAGAGCCCAGCTGACAGAAGGGGCTTCCAGGCCTTTTTTTTTACCCCTCAGAGAGTTTCTGCGACGATGTTTCAACTCCTCGCTCGCGCCTTCGCCCTCCGCTCTGCTCCGCTTCGCCTCGCCGCACGCACACACACACACACACACACACACACACACACACACACACACACACACACACACACACACACACTCTGAGCAACGGTCCGTTCGACTTGACACACACACAGAGGAGCGGGGAGCGACAGCCCTCGGTCAGAGCCAGATGTTCCGGGGTGAACAAAGGCATTGAGTCACAAGTTACTGCTCTCAACAGCAGGTTGAGCCTCGGGTCATTATTAGCAAACACGCACACGCACACACACGGACTCACACACACACACACACGCACATCGTCTCTGCCCCTTGAGTGAGCGCTCGTGCTCTGCCTGCCTAATCAGACAGCAGGTATCTGCCTGACAAGATTTCCTGCAAGAACACCTTTGGCCACCGGGGGGCTTAATCGCAGCACTTCTAAGATTCTTCCCACCCGGGGGCGCCACCGCTGTCAAGCCATACACCCCAATTATCACCAGCCGCGGTCTGGTCCTGCACTTCAGTTAGTCCAGCCACGGGAGGAAGGAAAAATGTGATTTGGAAGGAAAATCTGTGAGTTAGCAGCAGGTTTTAGCATCGCAGGCTAGTGATCCACCCTGATAGTGGAGGAAAAATCAGCTGGGGATGTTTCTGGTTTAGTCCCCAGAGTTTGTGCTGGAGCAGAAACTGGAACTCCTGCCGCTGCATCTGGCAAAAATTAGCGGTTAGCATCAGCGCTAGAGCCGAGCCCGGCAGCGAGCAGGACTGCCATGACTGCAGGTCCTGGCCAACGACGACGTGTGTTTTGTATTTATTTCATTTTTGATCTATTTTTTTTTAGTTTCTCTTTAAGTCAAGTCATCACGTTCATGACCCCTGCTTGCAGTTTTTGGTACCACACATTAAAAGCTTCTAACACACCTGTGCAAACTGGATCGAAGAAAGAAGCCAGGTTAGATTTTGTCAAATGCAGTGAATATTGGAATTGGAGACGCCAGCGTGCAAATGGTTCTCATTTTTTGTGAGTCCTTTTTTGAAATCATTCATTCAGTCATCTTCTATACCCGCTTCTTCCTATTCAGGGTCACGGGGGTCTGCTGGAGCCTCTCCCAGCTGTCTTAGGGCGAAGGCAGGGGACACCCTGGACAAGTCGCCAGTTCATCGCAGGGCCACATAGAGACAAACAACCATTCACACTCACATGCACACCTACGGACAATTTAGAACGTTCAATTGACCTCACATGCATGTTTTTGGAGTGTGGGAGGAAGCCGGAGAACCCAGAGAGAACCCACGCAGGCACAGGGAGAACATGCAAACTCCACACAGAAAGGTCCCAGGTCCGGGCCCCGGAACTTCTTGCTGTGAGGCAGCAGCGCTAACCACTGCGCCACCGTGTCACCCCTGTTTAAATCAGATAAATATTTTATCTAATTTTTATCTAAGAATAATAACAATAATAATCAGTTGACATACAAATAATAATTCCTTTTCCCCTGAACATCTTAAGTTTAAACTGAAACTTTTTACTTTTTCAATAAATGGACATATTGAAGCCATTTTAATAGTAAGAGACGACATTACAATCACAAATATTGAGTTTCTAGGGGAAAAATGCTGCCACTGAAACACTGAGGTGATTATTAATTCAGGCTAGATTTCCAGCTGAAGCGAGTGGAGAGCTCCTGCTTTTTTGTTGTTCTCAAGCTCAGGACAATGAAAGGAGCCTGTGAAGCACCCCAGTGGCATTTGGAGTGGACACACACACACACACACACACACACACACACACACACACACACACACACACACACAAAAAAAAACAATGCCATTACCGCTGCCGCGCGCAACCAGAACTCCATCTCAAAGTGCACCAGATGTGCTCGTTCCTGCAAATTATTCCAGCAAAGACACTGACTGGCTCAGATGTATTTATATGCATGCGTGTGTGTGTGTGCGCACGCACGCGTATGTGCATACGGTCTTGTTAGAGCTGCAAATGTCTTCCATTTGAGCTGCTGGCTGACCTTCCCGACTTCCCGAGCGTTTTCATGTTTAGCCTTTCCCGCCTGGTCCTCACCTTCCTGTGCCAAGTCCGCCGCTGCCGCCACTCATCTTCCTTAAAGCGGCTAAAGCCCCGTTAGCATCGCTAGTATTTCAGACCCCAGAAACACATCCGAGTTGACAGAAATGCCAAAACGGAGGCATTTAAAACCACGTACCACGTAAAGTAATGATTAGAAACTGTTGCTGCACATCTTGGCATTTAGTCACAGACGAAAAAGAGACACACATTCACACACACACACACACACTCAGACTCGCACATGTTGAATGCCCGACTTCACATGATGGTGGCGCTGGCTTTGTTTGGGTAAATTGCTGCCTGAGTTCATTTGCATACGTCTGTTTAGTGCTGCAGAGTTCACATTGTTTCTAATGGGGAGGGAGGGGAGGGAGAATATGCTAATGCTTTTGTGCGAGAGGTAAAAAATAAGTGTGTCTTTGTGTGTGTGTGGCCAAGTGGCAGGCCTTTGCAGTAAAAGCACGAGGTGAGGGTGAGTGAGGTGCATGCTCAGCGCTAATAGCCGCTCGCTAGCCGAGACGCCTATTAGCGCGAGCTCGCTATATGACCCCGAATCAGTCAACCACCTCGTTAATGTATATCGGCAAAATGGCTGTTTTGATAGTGGTGGAACATAAAGTTTGGGGGGGGGAAACGCTCATGCAAAACAAGAAAAAACAAACAAACAAACAAACTGAAGATCTTTCCACTTGTTTAACAAATAGCGATAGCGCAGAGGCTAATGGAAAGGCTAGCATCGGAGTTCAAGTGCAAAGTCAGACGAACAGCTTTTCGTTTACGTAATGTGAAGATTTACTGCAATGGAAATTTTAACTATACTTTTTTGACTTTTACTTTTTTAAAATCTTACTTTTTACACGTTCAACAAATTATGGAAAATTACGAAAAATTACGTGCAGCAAGAGCAAGCTTGTGCAAATATGCTTTGAGAAATAAAAGTCTGGATCGCGGGAAGTGGGATAAACAGTTGTTCATTGAAGCTCAGACTGCAATCAAGATTTACAACGACAGAAAATTTACTTCAGGAAATGGTCAAATTTCCATATTGTACGAATTTCATTTTATTTATTTTTTTATACACATTTTTTAGAATTCAAACTAGAAACACTTTGAGAAAAATGAAAGTCTTGCAATTTCCTTTTGCAATCACGCTAGCACTAACAGGCTAATTGTTGACCAGTAATCCCACTGCTGCTACTTTATTCTTAGCGTCCAACTGCTAGCCACTCCTCCACTCCACTCGGCTACCCCCCCTCCCCCTCTCTCTTTCTCTCTCCTCCTGCCTCCAATTAGCCGTGTGGGTGTTTCATCCTGTGATTAGTATCCGTGCTGCTTTCTAGTGGGCGGGCTCATTATCTATGCGGCCCGTGAGTAAAAGCCTTAACGACGCCTAACGAGACGCCTAATCGGAGACACTTTTTTTTTCTTTTTCAGCCGCCGAGGGCTAATTGCAGCTGTTGCTTCGTCGCAGGACAGAGCAAGAGTGGCCACAAGGATAGAGAGAGAGAGAGAGAGAGAGGAAGAGAGAGAGAGGAAGAGAGGGAGAGAGAGGAAGAGAGAGAGAGAGAGAGAGAGGGGGGGGGGGAGGGAGAGAAAGAGGGAGAGAGGGAGAGGAGAGAACGAAAGAAAAGAGAACCTGTTGGGATGGTCGGGTTTTTAGAACACACAGTTTAGCAGATAAAAATGGTCATCATTGATGTGTGTGTGCGCGTGCATGTGTGTGTGTGTGTGTGTGTGCGCTCGTGCGTTTCATAGAGGGTAGCCTCTCTGTGTCATCACAGAGCTGCACGTTTGACATGATTGGGGATGACCACACACACACACACACGCACACACACACACACACACACACGCACACACACACACACACACACACACACACACACAGTTTAGCATATAAAAACCAAAGTGGGTTACAACACAAGTGAACACAATGGAGTTCTCTCTGTTGTGCATGTGTGTGTGCGCACGCGCGTGTATGTGTGTGTGTGTGTGTGTGTGTGTGTGTGTGTGTGTGTGTGCGCGCGCTCAGATGTCTTTGTTGATGTTCCGTCTGATTCAGTGCCAGCTTCACATCCATTTGTCTCCAACTCTCTCTCTCTCTCTCACTCTCACTCTCTCTCTCTCTCTCTCTCGCTCTCTCTCACACACACGCGCATCCAGGTAATGACTTCTATTTTGTAATTTTTTTTTCAATGCAAGAGGTGACTTTTTTCTCTCTCTCTCTCTCTTGTTGGGAAAATCTTGAGGGTTGATCAGAGACTTGTGTTGCCAAATGGTCTTGACAGCCTCACTCCTGTTTGGATTGAATTATTATCAAAACAGATGATATGAAACACAGTACTTACATTTTTTAATTTATTTTTATTTTTTAGAGGGTCCATAAATCAGTTATCAGAGAGCCACTCAACTCCTCTATGTTGGAAAAGTGACATCACATTGCTGATCATGTTGCTGAAGTGAGTGAGAATTTCCGCAACAGATAAAATATTAATAATAATTTTGCAACATCCGGTGTATTCAAAATGCTGCATGTATCATTAAATTCAGGTCACATCTGTCCCAAACTGACTGATTGAAATTCTGTTCTGAATACTGAAGACTAATATATAAAGAATGAATAGAAGCACTGACAACACTGTGTGTTTCGTTTGAGAGCTGAAGTCAAGTTGAACATAATATGATTTTATATATTTCAGCGATGCACGCATTATATTTTGAATTTACACCGACCTGTAATAATTCAATTCAATCGGGGGTTGTAGATGTACACTTTGGCCAGTAGGTGGCAACATGCTCAGTCATCGCTCCCTGGGAGTATCTGAACAGTTGTCCCCTGAAACTTGTTGGGATTTATGGAAAATAGATAAATCAATCAATCAATTAAAATAATAAGAAAAATAAATGTTACATTTACTTTAATATCTTCACATTTTATTTAAAAAAATATTTCTTCTTAGCGACATCGAAGTGGGTAAAAACAAAACAAACCCAACACAACACGTCTGGAGTCTAATTTAGCCAATCATGAGCCGCTTCATCCACTGTGTGTGTGTGTGTGTGTGTGTGTGTGTGTGTGTGTGTGTGTGTGTGTGTGTGTGTGTGTGTGTGTTGCTGGGAGGCGTCGCTGTGTTTGGGTTTGGGATCAGAGTGGAGGCCGCTGGTGTGTGAACAGCACTCCATAAAGCACACAGATTAATGGTTGGACACCCTCACTCTCACACACACACACACACACACATACTGGGCTGGGGGAGTGGATTAGGACTTTTCACTCTCCGGTGGTTGGTGGTTTTCCCGGAGGCCGCTTGTGCTGATCTCACACTCGCTCACTCACTCACCGCTGCACACATCCCAACGTCAAACACAGATTCTTTATCGGGGCAACACACACACACACACACACACACACACACACACACGCACACACGCACACACGCACACACACAGACACACACACACACTGGTAATCCGTCCACCACTACACCTGTCTGTGTATCATCTGGCGGGAAGAGGTTGTTGATGGATGCAAAAAAGAACTTTTTATCCGTCTTTCGCTAATTCTTGCTTCTTGAAACTGAGAGAAGAGAGAAATTCAAATGTATTTGTAATAATAAAGGGCCTTTTCGCAGATTTGACTCCTTCAAGGGCGAAAGGTTCTGAAGCGAGCTATCAGTCAAGGCGGCCTCAGGGAGTTTTCCCTCCAACGAGGCCCGTTTTTCTCCGCGGAGTCGAGCGTCTGACGGCTAAATGGGCCGCGGTGAGCGAGCGAGTGAGCCTCCCTCCTTGTTGACGTCAATTACATCTTTAATTGGTGCATGTGTAATGTAAATACAGCCTGTTTTGACTGCGGCGCCGCCTCCTGTCCCGTGCTGAAACAGATTTTCCCCCTCATTAGGCAGTCACTTCTTCAAGTGGCTGCGTCCCCCAGGACCTGCCCTGCATGTGTGTGTGCGTGCGTGTGTGTGTGTGGAGGGAGAAAGCGCATGAATCCATATGGTTCTGCTTCTTTTAAAAAAATAATAAAATAAAAAAAAAATGCTCCAAAAACGGCCAAAGCAACTGTTTCGTAAACAAGCAGTTTTTTTTTACATAAACACCTTTTTTATTTTACACACACACACACACACACACACACACACAAGAGTCTAAACACGTCAATCCATTTTATTTTCACTTATCTATTTTTTTGATTTTTCGAATGTGGCCCCTTGCTGGCGACGTGAATGCTCCTCTTTATTGCGATGAGGCGTCATTATTCCCTCTTGGGCGCACGGAAAAAGAAACCGTGTTTCTCTGAAAAGGTTGCGATATTTTAGCTTGGTTTTTCTTTCTTTTTTCTCTCTCCCACGCGGCCCGCTCGTGGTCGCTGGCACCGTCTTGACAGGCGCTGGACTTCTGGCTCAACGGGTGAAAAGTTTGAATAGAGGAAAATTATTCTTATTCTACTTGTAATTGTTGTTGTTGTTGATGTAAAAACAGAGAGAAACACAAAGAGGAGAAATGCCAACGGAAAGGAAACAGAGGGGAGGAAGGGGGGGAGGGGGGTTTGCCATGTGTTGCGCACCTGAGCCCTGAGAAGGAGGGGGGGAGGGAAGAAGGGGGAGGAGAAGGGAGGACGGCGGGAGAGAATCACTTCCACTACACGCTCATTACCACCTATTCATCTGGAAGACATCTCTGCACACAGTCCCAGGGTGTGTGTGTGTGTGTGTGTGTGTGTGTGTGTGTGTGAGATGCTACAGCTGCATGTGTGTATTTAGGGCCGCTGTCGAGTCTTAACGAGATTAAAAAACTGTTTCTCATCAGCCGACTTGGAGAAGCACGCCAAGTCCAGCGGCGCATAACTACGACCCCTAGTGGTGAAGGGACGCTGCCACGCTGCCCCTTTAAGTTCCACACAGCATATACACATGCACAACAATGTTGTGTTGAGTTAACAATGATTGTATTTTGTATTGTATGGCCAGATGTAAAGATGTGGAGGTAGAGCTAGTTTTTATGATGTCTGTTCAAGTGTGTGTGTGCGCATGTGTGTGTGTGTGTGTGTGTGTGTTTTGTTGTTGGTCAAAAACGTTGTGGGTTTGGTGCTGTGTTGTTTTGTGGGTAGGAAGGTCATTCATTCATGAATTTATTCATCCATCCATCCATCTTCTATACCCGCTTCTTCCTATTCAGGGTCACGGGGGTCTGCTGGAGCTTATCCCAGCTGTCTTAGGGCGAAGGCAGGGTGACACCCTGGACAAGTGGCCAGTTCATCGCAGGGCCACATAGAGACAAACAACCATTCACACTCACATGCACACTTACGGACAATTTAGAACGTTCAATTGACCTCACATGCATGTTTTTGGAGTGTGGGAGGAAGCCGGAGAACCCGGAGAGAACCCACGCAGACACAGGGAGAACATGCAAACTCCACACAGAAAGGTCCCAGGTCCAGGCCCCGGAATCGAACCCACGACCTTCTTGCTGTGAGGCGGCAGCACTAACCACTGCGCCACCGTGTGAAAATTAAAAAAATAAAATGTTATTTATTTTATTGAAAAAATAAAATCCTATATAAAAAAATGAGGCGACGACGTAGCTTCTTTCTGTAAGTCCCAACAGCACCCAGACACACTACACACACACACACACACACACACACAGAGACACATGCACACACTGGTAATCCATCCACCACTACACCTGTCTGTGTATCATCTGGCGGGAAGAGGTTGTTGATGGGTGCAAAAAATACACACACACACACATGCCTTTTTTAGGGATGACGAAACAGTCAAAGCAGACAATCCACACTCACGCTTGACCGTCGGCCAATCAACGCCCGTCTCTGGATGGTGGGCGGAGCTACTCCACACACGGGAAGTGCCCCAGACGTGGGAGTTAGAACCCACGACCTCCCGGCTGATAAGCAGGACACTGTGTGGAGGGAGTGTGTGGCCGGACGAGAGGAGTGCTGCCACTGCGGTGGGGTGAAGCCTCGCACAGCGATGCAAAATAAAAGATTTGAAGAGAAGAAGTGAAAAAAAAATAGACAAAAATAACAATAATGATGAAATTCCTGAAAAAAAACCCTTTGATGGCTCGTAAACGTGTTTGGTCTGATACGTGCAGCTGCGTGTCGACGTGTTGATATTCCTGCTTCTTGTCGGCCCACGCCAGTGTGTGTGTGTGTGTGCTGCAGCTGGCAGCTCCGCAGACAGGTGGGCCGGCAGCTCTTCCCTTCCAAACAGTCGCAGCCTCACAAATCCTACCCCCTCCCCCCCCTCCCCCCTCGTCTCGTTAGCGGCTGCTGTTTTTTTTCTTGCTTTTTTTCGACTTTTTTTTCATAAACTCGCTCGCCATCCCAATCTGGAGGGACATATGCAGCGCAGCACCGCCTCTCCCTCCCCTGCTCCTCCCCCTCCTTCCTCCTCCTCCCCTCCCCCTCCACCCCAGTTTGGGGGCCTTAAAGAAAGTGTCCCACATAAATGGGGAGAATTAGAGCCGCCAAATGGCCTTTTTATGAATTCTTCTGCCGCCGCTGTGGCTTTATCTCCTTCCTCGCTGATGTTCATCTGTCGGAGGGGATAAAAAGAGGCGGAGGACAGATGCAGTGGCACTCTTTCACCAGTCCGACTGCCGTTTTGTCATTTATATGTGTGATCATTGATTCACTTCTGAGATGATGAGACGACTGATGATGTCCAGACAGTTTTCATCCTTCCTTCAATCCAACCATCCTTCCATCATCCATCCATCCATCCATCCATCCATCCATCCTTCCATCCATCCTTCCTTCCTTCAATCCTTCCTTCAATCCATCCATGCTTCCTTCAATCCTTCCATCTATCCTTCCTTCAATCCTTCCATCCATCCTTCCTTCAATCCATCCATCCATCCTTCCTTCCTTCAATCCTTCCTTCCATCATTCCTTCCTTCAATCCTTCCTTCAATCCATCCATGCTTCCTTCAATCCTTCCATCTATCCTTCCTTCAATCCTTCCATCCATCCTTCCATCCATCCATCCATCCATCCATCCTTCCTTCCATGCTTCCATTCATCCTTCCTTCTTTCCTTCTCAACTATTGTGTCCGAGCAGCACAAACACTCACACACACACACACACACACACACACACACACACACTCACACACACAAGCTGGTGGGGTGACATTGTGTGTGTGTGTGTGTGTGTGTGTGTGTGTGTGTGTGTGTGTGTGTGTGTGTGAGACGGTGCCAGCGCCTCTGCCCTCCTCTCCATCTGCTGAAGCCCCCCAGGCTGGACCAAGGTCACTTCCCTCCTCTCCTCTTAATACCAGCGCTGCACACAAACCTTTCGCAGCGGTGCACTCCTGTGAGTGTGTGTGTGTGTGTGTGAGAGAGAGAGTGAGAGAGAGAGAGCGAGAGAGAGAGAGAGAGAGAGAGAGAGAGAGAGAGAGAGACAGATGTGTGTGTGTTAAAAGAATGTGCTGGCTCTTTAGGAGACAGGAAGAGGAAAGATGCTGACAAGAAGTAATTTTTTTAAGTGAAGTTTTAAAAATTTGTGAAAATATCAAGAATGAAATGAAAGCGATTAAGCCGCCGCTGTTGTTGTGTTAGTTTTGTTCACCAAGGCGTGACACCCGGGTGGGACTAAACGATGAGGACTGCCAGTCAGTTGCTAGACTGAAAAATGTTTTTTTTTGCGTGTGTGTGTTTGTGGGTTTTTTGTCAGATGTTTTTTGATGGCAAATATTTTGGAAAATAAAATGGCATCATGTTGTGTTTTCATGGCGACACAAATTCTTTTTAATCATGTATTTTTCAAAAAACATTTAAAAAGCATTAAAAAAAAACATTTTTTTCAACGAATAAAGTCTATTTTGAATAATTTTGTCGTACTGCATCAGTGCTGCTGCTGCTGCCTCTGATTGGAGGGCGGAGAGAGAAGAAGAGAAAAGGGGGCAGAGCCTCGCTCTCTCCTGCAGACTCACACAAACATTGACAGAGCGCCGCTGTCTGCCGCCGCTCCTTTGCTGCTTCCTCCTTCGCCGCTTCCTCAAGACGCCTCCCTTCCCCCCAGAGGGAAGCACCGGGAACGCCGCCAGACGTCGTCAACTATTAGCAGCAGACACACACACACTCAGCGCCTGTTGAAACATTGCAACGCACCCCACTGAGAGAAACAAGCGAACCTCAAACATCCCCAAACACACTTTCTTTTGCTTGTTTTTCCTCCCGTCGTCTCCTCGTGTGTTTTTGCTGCGACGTCTCTCTTGTTTTTCCCGCTTCGGGGATCAAACGCACCTCGTGTTCAGTCGGCGAAGCAGCGGAAGCGGTTTTTCCAACCGCTGCTCTGTGGCTGGCCCCGCCACCTCCAGGGGTCAGAGGTCGTGGCGGCGCCACTTTGCTGTTTCACTAATTTGGTGTCTTCAGCAGCGGAATTGACATCGCTCTGAGGTCGTCTGAGGTGGAGAAGAGAAGGGAAGGGAAGACAAGACAAGAAAATGGATGGATGGATGGATTTATAGATGGATGATGGATAGATGATCGATGGATAGATGGATGGATGGATGGATGATAGCTGGATGGATGGATGATTGATGGATGATGGATGGACAGATGATAGATGGATGGATGATGGATGGATGGATAGATGATGGATGGATGGATAGATGATAGATGGATGGATTATGGATGGATGGATAGATGATAGATGGATGATGGATGATGGATGGATGGATGGATGATGGATGGATGATGGATGGATGGATAGATGATAGATGGATGGCTGGATGGATGATGAATAGATGGATAATGGATAGATGGATGGATGATAGATGGATGATGGATGGATGGATGGATGACGGATGGATGGATGGATGATGGATAGATGGATGATGGATAGATGGATGATGGATGGATGTATGTATGGATGGATAGATGATAGATGGATGGATGGATGGATGATGGATAGATGGATGGATGGATAGATGATAGATGGATGGATGGATGATGGATAGATGGATGATGGATGGATGGATGGATGATGGATGGATGGATGGATGATGGATAGATGGATGATGGATGGATGGATGTATGGATGGATAGATGATAGATGGATGGATGGATGGATGATGGATAGATGGATGGATGGATAGATGATAGATGGATGGATGGATGATGGATAGATGGATGGATGGATAGATGATAGATGGATGGATGGATGATGGATAGATGGATGATGGATGGATGGAGATGTTGCTAACGTGTCGGTTCCGTGTTTGTGTTTTAGACGTGATGTGACTCAAGGTGAAGCTATCTGCTGCCTCATCTGCTGCGTCTTCAAGGTGGGCTGCTGATTGGCCGATAGCAGAGACACACACAAGTCACTCACGCACGCACACACACAAATATATGCACGGCTGTGCACTTTTCAGCCACTATGGGAAGCAGGTCCACTCCCAGCGATTAGCCTGCACCTCAACCGTACAGTTTCACCAAAGTTCTGTTCACCGGCAGCAGCAATACATGAATGAATCTTTGAAGGTCGACCGTCAGGATTAAAACCTGGCAGGTGGTGTGTGTGTGTGTGTGTGTGCGGGGGGGAGACGCTCAGTTGCTCAACATGCAAAACATCAGGCGGTCGAAATGAAACATTTAGAATGTGTTCCAATCGTCAACAAATCAAACTCAATCTGTTTCCTCGGAGTTCGGCGGACGTCAGCGCCACACGGTCACAACCACAGACGCACTGCTACCAGCAAGCCGCACCAGCCGGCAAAGACTGTGGGTGGCAGGATGACGTTTCAAAATCTGTTTTTTAAAAAAATATTTTCGGTTCTTATTTTTCATACGTTCAGTCCGGAAGCCGACACCTCCAAATATCCCGTTTCTGGTTTCCATGACATCACTTTTGATTCGGACACGGATCCCTCGCAGCGGAGAGCAGAGACACTAACCAACAGACCTGGGTGGACACACACACACACACACACACACACACACACACACACACACACACACACACACACTCTGCATACAGAGAAATGTCACCTTACTCCTGCAAGCTGTTAGCCAAACACTTCCATGCCAAACCATCCTGCCCCACTGGAACATGGAGAGAGGGAGTCTGCATGGCCGTGTGTGTGTATGTGTGCATGTGTGTGTGTGTGTGTGCGTGCGTGTGCACGTGTGCATGTGTGTGTGTTTGTTGGACAGCTCTTTAAAGTAGAAAGCTGCCCGAGGCAGAGTAGGTTGAGCGGACGAAGACAGGAAGATAATGGAGGGGCATCTGTGTGCCAAGGACTGCACCTCAAAGTCACTCACGCACACACACACACACACACACACACACACACACGCACGCACACTGATGGCCGCAACACAAACAAGCACGCGCGCGCGCACACACACACACACACACAGGGGTTGAGAACACACACCTCCCCTCCCCGCCCACACTCGTCCTCTGCTCTTCTATTTATCATTTCTACATTTATCTGAAAGCCCTCCTCTTTTTTTTTTTTTTTACAAAGATGTGTCCCCTCCACCTGCCCCCTGCGTCTGTCCCACCTCCCCCCCAGCCCCCGCCCCCAACCCCACACACACTCATGTCATATCTCCCTTCAATTTCACATATCTCGAATTAGCTGCAGATAGCCTTAAGTACCCCTCCGTCCACTCCAGATATGCCCTTATTCACCGATGGGCCGATACACTCAGTGTGCGAGTGTGTGTGTGTGTGTGTGTGTGTGTGTGTGTGTGTTGCCCAGATGAGGGCAGTGTTTTGGAGGTGCGCGCACACATTTAATGCTGGTTGATGGGAGGCAACGTGGAGGGCGACAGGCGACAGCTCTGAAGTGACGCACACTAAAGACAGAAAACAAAAACCAAAACAAGTCAACATTAAACTCCAGTTTTTAATGTTGTGACGCACGCCGCAATTTTTATGTGAGATAACGTCACTGCCGCCCTCTAGTGGCTGATGCGCTCACGCTACAATGCGCTAGCGCAAAGCAAAAAGGGAAAAAAAAACCCTCTGGACTTGATGTGACTACGGTTGGATTTCGGTTTGAAATGCACGAGAATTGTTTCACACATTCACCTGACTGACAGGAGGGGGCGGTACCTCGAAACTAGGAGGTGAAGTGCGATTGGACAGAAAGCTCCTGGCCATCGTATTCCAAGATCTGCAGTCAGACCTCTTCTTCTTTATGTATTTATTTGTTCATCTATTTTTATTTGTTAAATTTTAGGTAAGTCTGTATTTTTTTTAAGGCACTTTAAGAATGTGGTTGTCTATTTTACTGTGGAAATTTACCCTGTAAAATGCACAATAAATTGGTCGAAATTTGAAGTCGTGTTGCAAATTTTTTGGATTTGAATGTCAAATTTTCGAACCTAAAGTCGCTGCGGGAGAAAAAAGAAACGGCAGCTTCCTCAGCAGCCACTCAACTCCATAACAGCCGTACGGCGTGTCGCGTAAGCCGAGTCCCTCTCCGAAGGTTTGCGTTACTTTTCCTGCGCTGACGCGCAGACTTTCCGTTCTGATGTGCACATGAAATAAAAGGCTTCCTGCCATAATTGCCTGTCTGTTGAACAGCCTCCTGTTTTGATTCGGGAGGAGGAGAAAAAAATAAATAAAACAAAAAAAAAAAATAGATTTTTTTCCGCTGCTGGGTCTCTCGGTTGGACGATGTGCCGCATGTTTATGTGATGCCAACGTGTTTTTTTTTTTTTTTTGCAAGCACCTGCGCTGCACGGCAGCAGCAGGCGGAGACTCACCGCAGGACAGATTATCGGCCAAAAACAGGTTTGATTCGCGCAAATTGACAACCAGAGCTCTGGGTATTAGTTTTAATTTGCAGTAAGAGCACATTTTTTGGGAAAAAAAGAAAAAGAGCTAGAAAAAAAATGTTGGTGGCACTTAGACAGCAGATCCAAATTTCGGGGGTGGAGGGGAGGGCATGTGGGCGCAGCTACTGAGGTTGAGGAGGAATGAAGGATTGTTGGGAGGGATATGGTGAGGGTTTAATATACGTATATATATGTAGATATATATGTATGTATATATATATATATAAATAAATAAATATATATATACATATATATATGTATATATATATATATATATATATATATATATATATATGTATATATATATATATATATACATATATATATATATATATATGTATATATATATTTAAACAGGTTGAAACCGGTCAGACAGACTCCGCCTCCTCGAGGGCTACTCTGCTTTCTAAACCAAAACAATTTTTAAATGGCTCCTCCTCAAAAACTCAAACACAACCGAAGCGCAAGCTAGCTTTGTTAGCCAACGTCATCCAACACTGTTTACTACTCTCCGAGATGAACGGCACCATCAGACACGCCATCGGTTGGTGTTTGGCGCCGGACAAACTTACACTGAGCAGAAGTTAAAAAAAGAAAAAAAAACTCCGGCAACACAATTACACAATTAAAAAGTTTCCTCCGCCAAATGGAAACCTCGGAAGACCAGATTTGAAAACGCAGGAAAAAGAAAAAACAACAGACAAAGTGGGGAGGGAGTAAAGCAGGCGGGCAGGCACGTCCAACAAAACAACTTCTGGGATCAATTTCGCATCACAGGTTAAGGATTTCTAAGGAAGAAAATAGAGAGAAAAAAAATCCAAAATGCACACATCTGAAGATTGATATATAAATATATATTTTTTTGCATTAAAAACTCTTGAAATTCCTCTGTGACGACACTTCACAACACAATTTCTTTTGATTTACACTCATCGTGTGTGTGTGTGTGTGTGTGTGTGAGTGAGTGTGCATGCGTGCCTGTGAGTGAGTGTGCCATCTTCACTGCCAGTTGGACTGTCCCCAACATGGCCATGGACAGTAAATACACACACACACACACACACACACACATACACACACACACACACACACACACACACACACACGGCTCGCACTCCTCAGGTGTAGCCTGGAGGTTTGGACAGGAGCCCTGTGAGGAGAGGAGAGTACGGGTCCTCTGAAGGGACACAAACCCTCCTAAACACACACACACAGACACACACAGACACACACACACGAGCAGAGATGTAATTGTCAGCTACACTTCTTGACTACTGAAACGCCTTCAACGACTCTTTTCTGGTCCAATTCCGACTACTTCCTGTTTTCCCGGCGCTGCTGTGCTCCGCCTGGCTCGTTCTGCCGGTCACGGCCGGGATGAAAGATTTAATTTCCATGAGGGGGGCAGCGGCGAGCGGTCGGCGCCCTCGTGCACGTCACCAGTCACTGTCGGCGGCATGCATCATTCAGCCCGGCGGCTGCCAACGGCGCTGGGTGACAGGTGAGCGCCTCAAGACATATTAAAGAGTAAAAACACGGTGGGAGCGACACAATGCACCAGCTAATCCTGACGGAAATATATAATATATGTGTTTGTATGTATGTATTTTTTATATATTTAACCAAGCACTTCCCGGAATTCAACTTTGTTGGACTGCTTGTTCTGAGGAGGCAGTGATCTGCTGCACCGTCCGACTTTTTGGAGACAATGAAAAAAATAGTTTTTCTGCTGAACATCAGTTAGATAAAAGAAATCAAACAGACAACTGTGACTTATCAACACCAAGGTGTTGCAAATAACTTGTAGAGAAAAAAAAAGAAACAGGACAAAGTGTCCATACAGATGTAAATAGATTATTTTTTTCTGACTTTCTTACATTTTAAATAGTCTGTTTTATTTTCTTTCTCTAAATAACTTTTCCTTCTTTTTTGCACTACATGTTGCCGTAATGATATACATTTCCTCAATGTGGGATAAATAAAGACACTGTGTGCTATTTTATTCAAAGTCAACCTGAACCTCATTCACAGTGGAACGTATAACAAATGTAACTTCATAAGTGCAAGTTAATTTTCATGTGTTCAAATGTGGCACAAGAAAATTGTGCAGTTTTGTCTCCTTGTATCAATCAAACTACAGCTGGTCAAAGTTTGGGCCTGAGCCCCCGCGGTTCGGAAAGTCACATGATCTCCAGTCTCATTTGAATGAAGCTGACAAAAGACTGGCTACATGTAGCGACGCACCTATTAGAGCCGGACTGCGCCTCAGATCCAGCCGCCAGATGAACTCAGTCATTAACTCACTCTCTCACTTCACTCTCTTCTTTACCACTTCTTCCTTCACACACAGGAAGTCTCTGTGTTGCGAATTGATTCCGAAAACTCTGTGTGTGTGTGTGTGTGTGTGTGTGTGTGTGCGTGCGTGCGTCTTATGGATTAATTTCCACTCCCTCCCTCTCGCCCTCCTTCCCCCCACTATAATTTACAACATTTTCAGCCCCTCGTTGCTATTATCCTCTCCACCGCCGCCGTCGATGAGTAAAAGACGGCCCGCTCACCTCTTGGCCCGCCAGTCTCCGCCGCCGGCTATAAGCGGGGCCACAATGAGCACATGTGCGTCTTTGTCTCCATCGGGAGGAGAGCCTCGCCGCGCACTGCACCGCGCTGCGTACATTAATGACTGTTTTATGCCTCCATCCGCTGCCGGCCCGAGTCTCTTTTATTCATGCTGGCCGTGACGGCCTAATATCTGCCTGTCAAACAACTTCTATTCAGACCGGCTCGCCGCAGACTGATACTTAAGACACACACACAAAAAAAAAGACCCACAACACCTACGTGCGGGCCACTCGTCGCCTCCTGGCTGGATTAGTGGGCGGTGAAGGAGCCGCACTGGGCATTATGTTCTCTTCTTGCTCCAATCAATTACTATTCATTTATTCCAAAGGAGTGACCGTGCCCTGATCTGAAGAGGTATTATCACCGCTTTATTCAAGTCCCGGGTTTCTTTCTTTCCTTTTTTTTTGTTGCTTTTTTTTTTGTACTCGCCAAAACTTTGTGTTTTATATCCTTCCCACCACCGTCACCTCCAGTGTTCACTTGTTTGTCTCGCCTCTTGCGAGTCCCTCTCCCCGTCTACTTGTCAATGACCTCCCCCCAACTCTTCCAAGATCTTCCATTCTTACCTTGCCTACATCCATAATGTAGCATTAACATGTAGCGTCTGGTTGGATTTGGTGGCCCAAACTGCTCCAGAGTCCATCCGCTCAGTAATCTCAACCAAGGTCAGTTGTGGTTGATTTACAATTAGTACATCCATCGTCTGATTAATACCCCACCCATTGCCATGTCCATCCATTTGTCCATCACAGTTCCTGAAACCACTTGTCAATCACCGCTTTCATTTCATTATTTTTAAGGACTAAATTGTCTTTGAAATGTTAATTTGAAGATATATTGTTTGTTTTACTTTTCACAGTGTTTGGTGACCTTCAATGACGGTTAACTGTAATGCACTCGTCTGGCCGATACACCTTGCATTTAGGGTGAAAGGGGGTGGAGCATAATCCAGCCACTTTAGGGTGAAGGAGGCGGGGTTCAGCGTTGGACATGAGCCAATTCATCATATGGCCGCCACAAAGAGAGACTTGCATCTTGTCGTTGCCCTTGTCTCTTAGCCCACCTGAGTCTCATCTGGCAAAACTAAGTTCCCATCTTTTAAAAATAAAACGTTCAATACCCCCTGAGTCAGATCAAGTGTGGGAACATGTTTGTTCAAAAAAAGAAGAAAAAAGAATTGCGGGCATCACAAGGACACACGTGGGGGAAACCTTGAAAGTTACAAGTGGAGGAGACTCGGCGGGATTCTTTGGGGGAGAATTTGGGAATTTGGTGAAGTCTTTCAGAAGCCATTAACAATTCTTTCAATTCTCCCACTTGAGGATGCGTCCGTGGCACTGAGGAATAAGGGTCACTGACCACCTCTGGAGGAGGATCCTCCTCACTGATGACTCCAAATATCCGCCCCAAAAACCTGTTCATCATATCAAGAAACCTACCTGGAGTTAGATTTGTATTTGAAATGTAAGTGAATTGTACATATTGATAAAATACATATAATTCAAGGCACATATCAGTGTGAGGTAGTCGCCAAGACTTTCCAGTCCAGCATCACCCGCCCGTCTTTCCAACTCAGCCGTGTCATGTCCATCTAAAGTGTGTGCCAGAGCCTTGCAATCCTAATAACATCCAATTTCAGGTCCTTCAAATCCATTACCAACAATACTATTACCCTGCCTGACTGCCCCTCTTACACACACACACATGCACACACACACACACACACACACACACACACTGCATTAGCCTTGGGGAGAACAATATGCAGCAGCGACAGTGGTCTAAATGGACAGCTCGGCCGCGTCCTTGCGCTAGCCGGGAGTTAGCCGCTGCTTCAGTTCCTACTTCAAGACACGCTTGTGGTCAAATACCGCACGTGCCACTTTATGATTGAGGAATTTAATTTGTTGTTTCTTTTTTTAAACATACAGGGAATTTTTGGCTTTGACGGCAGCAGCCGTACTAGAACTAAGCTAGTCGGAAGGACGGCGACGCAGCAGGCGCAGAGAAAAAAAAGGTATTTCACCATGTTCCTAGACTGAGAGCAGAAACAGGGACCTTTGTCGGACTCAAACCGCCTGGACTCCATCGCTCGCCCCTCCCACCAGACCGGAGGGAGTAACACTGACGCATCAAATGGATGCATTAGTGCAACAATCCAATTAATGGTGGCGGCAAAGCCGTTTTTTTTATATTATTATTATCATTGCAGGTGTAGAGGCTCCTGAGTGGTGCTTTGATGAAGAAATATTTGTGCATATGAAAGGGATCGGCGGTGGCGCACTCATTGTTTAAACAGCACTCCAGTTTTTTTTTTTTAAAACGCTCGCACACATTCCAACATCAGCGGTTCAATTCACCGCGGCAGAGATTCCTGGCGCGGCTTTAATGGATCTAATTGCAGACTTGAACGTACAACAAGTACCAACGAAAAAATGGAAAAAAAACACTGCCGATAGTGAGTGACAGCCATAATATTCTTAAATTCAAAAGAGAGAGGGAGAGAGAGAGAGAGGGGGAGGGAGAGAGAGAGAACTGGTCCGCAATGGTCCTTTTCATGGTCCGCATTCACTTAGACAGCAGTAGGGCTTTTTTAAAATTAAAAAATAAAAACTATCGCTTCTCAAAATTCCCGGGAGACAATTACCAGTGTTCATGCAAAACAAACTTGTTCTTTTTTCTTTTTGTAATTTTACATTACAGTGTCAGAAATTTGTTGAACTTTTCAACTGCTACATGTCAACTAGCTGGATGATGGACACATAATCTGACTCTCGGACTCTGAAGACGTCTCTCAAGGAGGTGGTTTAAGTCACCAGACTTTATTTATTTATGTTTTTATTTTAGGCTCTCAACGCAATTTTCAGTTTAAAAGAATTATTACCTCTGATAGAGCGCACTTTGTACTTGGCTCTCGAATGCACCAACAAGCCTTTACAATTACTGCGCGTGAGCTAGCATTAGCGGTCGGAATACTAGCTAAAACGTACACAAGGACTTGCTTATTTTCCTCTCACGGATTTTTAATCAAGACTCCCCTTTCTCCCATCATGCAGCAGGGCCTCTTTGCATCTTCAATTTTCTTTCTCTCTGTTTTTTCTCTCAGAATCGCCTCCCTCCACCCCCACCAATCCCTCCACCCCACCACCTCTCTCCCTCCCCAGACCCTCCCTCCCATGCTGCTCCCCTTCCCATTGTGAAAGCCAACAGGTCTGCCTTGCAGAAAGAGGCCAGACTTCTTACCTGGGCTTCGTAATGGTTTTTGAAGAGGCGAGCCACAGTGCCGTGCAATAATTACCGCGCCCTCAGACAATGGACTCTGCATAATCACTATGGTGACGATGTGTCCGTCCGACCAGCCCAAACACTCGCCGCGCTCCTGCCATCTTGGAGTGCGTATTCATCCGTGGGGCTTTTTTCATTCTCCGGTCTGTCTTACATTATATAGGTCTCGCATTATCATCATTATTATGATTATTATTAATATTATTATTATTATTATTATTTCTTCTTTCCCTTGTGCCCCATGTCCTCATTCTAAATTCGAAAGCTGCCCGAATGGCCATCAAAAACCCCTGACTCCCTTGAAACGGCTGTAGGGTCAAGAGTCGTCTGAACGCGTGTGTATGTGTGTGTTGTGTGTGTGTGTGTGTGTGTGTGCGTGTGAAAGGTCAAGAGTTGGCGAGACTTCCCGCCTTTTGTCCGTCTCCGGCTTGGCGACGGCGACACCTGCACGAACCCCTTCAACCCTTTTAAAATTATTTTACCCTTCAAAGAAAGTTTGAGCTGAGCGACTTGTTTCAATGCTGAGCATTATTTTGTGCCACTCAGCCTTTAATGGATTCAAAAAATCCAAACGCTGCCTTATGGGCGGTGGCGTTCTGCATGGCGATTAGCGGCGTTCTGAATGGGAGCAGGGAGGCCGTCTGAGGTCGTCCAAGGTCACCTCAGCGTACGTTCTTTCTTTCCTTCAACGCAGGAAAACATCTTGACTAACATTTTTTTTTTTTAAGTTATTCATGGTGTCCTCGCTTAAGCATATAGCCTGACCAAAAAAAAAAAATCAAAAAAATCAAATAGAAAAGACACACCAGGAATATCTAACAGCCGTCAGCCGGGACTTGGAGACTAGCTGAGACTGCGGTTACAAGGGGATGCCTGCACAAGCTACAAGGTTCTGGTTGCAAAGGGTCAAATGTCAGTGACAGAGAGAGGAGCAGGAATCGGATGTTGCTTGTTAAAATGTATTGTTTTATTTATAGATATATTTACAACATTGATGCAGCAATGCATGGCCCGCAATATTTGCTGTTAATAAAAACAGTGCAAGATGGTTTTTATATCTGAAAGGCTAAACCACCCGCTTAAAAACTCCTGATCCTGCCTATTATCAATAAGTATTTACGTCAAACCCCCTACTCATCGGCTGTCTTTCCCCTCGGTTATAAGAATATTTAAAAAAAACAAAAAAAAAACTTAACGGGACGGCAGCAAGTTCTAACCCTGACATTTATTTATTTATCGAAGTATAAAAAAATATTTCAATTTTAATTAAATTTTTGTTCCATCCAATTTTGTTAAATGTCAAGAGAGGCAAACAAATAACTTTTTTTTCCAGTTATTTTTAAGAGGTAAGAGTTCTTTTTCCAGAGGTGTAAAACTTTAACACCAAATAAAGAAATTAAGTTATTGCCTTCATTAATTCTTTGGGGGGAATGAAACACATACACACACACACACACACGCACACACACACACACACACACACACACACACACACGAGGAATATTTTCAGAGTCTTGCGGCATCAGAGGAGCTGCTGATAAAGGACGACCTCCAACCAAACAAAGTGATCAAACAGCAATTAAAGGAACGTGACACCGAGACCTGGCGACTATTTCAAGTCAGACGTCTTCAGTCAATTCAATTGGCGACGATACAAAAAAAAAGTTAATTAGGTTTTTTTTTTTCGTTTTGGTTTTTGGGGTTTTTCCACTCACTCTCTCTGCTTTCCTTCCTCGCTGCTGAGATTATTAAATTTTTTTTTTTTTGATTAGACTGTAACAATCGGCATAAAGGCTCAGTCAGCCACGTGTGTTTTGGACCAAACCAAGGTCAGCACCTTTCCATTTATCCCCCCGCCGACATTCACCGCCACCGCTGCTGTGAAAAGGACTTGAAGTTTCCTTGAATAATACAAGAAAAAGTACATTAACGCCGCGGTTATGCGCGCATGGACGGCGAAATGAGGACACACACACACACACACACACACACACATAGAGCCCCACAGTCCGATTTCGAGTTTATTATTTCTAATTCTCACCCTGCATTTTGCTTTTTTCTCTCCCTTCTCAATTTGCATATGAGGTCGTTAGTGTCCGCGACGCCGGCGAGCCACGACTTAATGAGCGGATAGGCCAAACCTGATGCAAATAATAACATCCCATAATGCAGAGCCACAAAAGAGGAGGGAGGGAAGCCTCCCATTCACCCCGGCTGGGACTTGAGGTAAATATGATCGGTAATTATATATCAGTGCGCCTTAATTATCAGGCTGCAGGGGGGAGCCGGCGAGGCAGAGAACGTGGGGTGAAAAAAAAAAAACGAAACACAAAAACAGACGCGATGGCATGCAGATAAAATCATTGAAGGACGGACAAGACGAGGATGAGGAAGAGGAAGAGGAGAGAGAAAGTTGAGCACCATCGATCTCAGTGGTGAGCGGCACTGAGAGCCGACGACCAGCCGGAGTTAAAGAAAAATCAATAAACCCAACCAGGAGCCCCGCTGTCGCTGGACTGTGTGTGTGTGTGTGTGTGTGTGTGCGTGCGTGTGCGTGTGTGGGCCTGCACCGAGTAAAACGCAATAATAAACCACTGAAACCTGATACGCACAGTGATGCCAGTCAATGAATGAATGAATGAATTAAACCAATGAGACGCGGCAAGAACCTCGGGACGTATTGCTGGAGCGAATCACGTGACAGCGGCGAGGACGGTGGCGAGGACGGCGGCCAAACCCACCTGCCGATCACCTCTCACCCACCAAGTCACCGTCTCTCAATAATCTTTGGTCGGGAAATAACAAGGGGACGCAAATGATTGTGGGGTCTTGGATCACCAAGTGGTTCCAAAGGTTTGAAACAGACGTATGGGGCAGATATCGTTCCCTCTGGCTGGATGGATGGATTGGTGGATGGATGTAGGGATGGAGGGATGGATGGAGGGATGAAGGAGGGAAGAGAGAGCTCTTCAGAATGATGGGGTAGGAAGAGGTGGAGGAGGTGGAGGAGGAGGAGGAGGAGGAGGAGGAGTGGACAGATGTGCTCTAATGTGCTTTGGCCAGAGCTCTGCAAGGACAAAAAAAACATGAGCGTATGCTACACACACACACACGCGCACACACACACACACACACACACACACACTCACACACACACACACACACACACATAAAGACATGCCACCTTATCTGCTCTTCATGTTTCTCGTTTCCCTTTTTTTCTTCTTTCATCATTGTTGCTTTTTGTGAGAGACAATAAAAAAAACGTCACCTTGTAACAGCAGCAGTCGAGTTCACAATCCCACCAAAGACACCAGCACACACACACACACACACACACACACACACACACACACACACACAGCCCTGTTTACACGGACACAAACCCTAATGTGTCATCCAAACACCCTCCGCCACTGATTTCAGCCAATCACACAATTAGAGAGCTGATGACCCATCTGTCCGCATGATTGGCTGATGGATGCACCCAAGTGTGCGCGCTGGTGTGTGTGTGTGTGTGTGTGTGTGTGTGTGTGTAAAACGGACAGACGCCTGGACTCATCCAGCCAGCGACAATTTTTCCCTTTGTGAGCGGCTGCGGCAACCAGTGACGACTGGCAACAGCAGCAGCAGCAGCAGCAGCAGCAGCAGCGGCAGCAGCAGCAGCAGCAGCAGCAGCAGCAGCGGCAGCAGCAGCAGCACTCTGCCCTGCTGCGTCGCCGACAACTTAATAGCACTTGAACCAGTTTGCCAACTTGGAGAAATGATTTCATTCAATTAGACACCGCCCACCACCACCACCACCACCACTTCATCGCGCCCCTCCCCTTCCCTCGCCTCCCTCTCTCGCTCGCCCGCCTGTTCTCTGCGGTGACTCATTTGCAGTATAATAGCCACATAATGGCTTAAAAGCGGGTTCGGCAGGAAAAAGACAGATGTGGATGGAGAGAAAAGGCAGCATGGACGGCGGCGGCAGTGGCGAAGGAGACCAGGCCTCAGGAGCTCCGGCGTGGAGAAGCTGCAGATTGCTTCCATGCATGCGTGGAGGCTAAAAAAACAACAAAAAAAACATGCGCGCGCAAGCACACAGAAAAAAAGCAGCAGCCCTATTTGCTGTCCATTAACAGTGTGTGTTGCCGTGCGATAGCGGCGGCGATAGCATCTTCTGCGATGTCTATCTTTTATCGAAGTACACGCGTCCTTCAGGCGTCCAGTGCCGCTATCGCTCCTCTATCTCTCCTTCTCCTCCTCGCTAACCTTGCCATCTCTCCTCACTCCTTCCCCTGCCGTCATCTTCGCTCCTCCGTTTACCAGTGTTCAAACCACAGCGGAAGCTTCCCAGTTCCCCTGCCCTTTTCACTCTCCACCCAGGGGACCTCACCGTGGCAAAAAGGGGCAAATTGTGACATGCCTTGAGGTCGGTCTTTGAGAAAATGAGCCGTACCACCAGTCAAAGTCTGGTTCAGAGTTTGAACAGTGGTAACCCTTGGCCAACACTGTCCAGAAAAGCCAGAATTCAGGTAATCCGAGAAAGAAACCATGACATACCGAGACAGTAAACAAGCCCGATTCGGGTTTGCCAATCGCGTTCCGATCCCTGGTCTTGGTTACTCCTGGTCTGACTTCCGTCAATTTTTCAAAGCAAGGATTCCGATCCCTTAAAAAGCTTTTAGACGCTATTCGCTACTCTCATACCAATATGGAGGTTTTCAACAAATTCTGGATGTCTTGGTCAGAGATTTTAATTGCTTTCAACTGGGCTGGAGGTTGTGAAACTAATTCCGCCTCTGGATAGGGGTATAGAAGCTGTTCGCTTAGTGAAGGACGAACAAAAACTTGGAGTCTGAAGAGTTTCAGCAGGGGAAAAGAATAAAAATGTTAAAAAGTTTTCGTAAGGTTTGTGATTTTGTGATGTGCCGATTGTGGAAAGGCCATGGACACCGCTTCACCTTCTGCTCCCTGCGGACGCTGCGGCTTCAAGGCTTCTCCGTTCAGTCTTGCTTGGGTGCCGGCGTCCAAGTCAAAGCCGAAGCCAGGCTTTGTCTGGTCCCGTGCCGGAAAGAAAGGGAAAACTCTCGGAGAACGGAATTCAAGCGCAGGAAGCTTTCTTTCTTCCTGCCCCACTGATGTATTGTGGCCAAGACGCCGACAAAAGAATTGCGTGAGGTGCTTTCCGTTTTGAACTTTGGCCCCTCAGAGAATACAAGACACACACACACACACACACACACACACACACACACACACACACACACACAAACACTGAACTTCATCTCTGATGAATCCCTGCATTTTTCTTCGAGTGCTCTCTTCAGGTAAAAGGCTGAATTCGCTGATCACCTCCATCATTTTCTGATAAGTACTAGCGGGAGGAGGGAGAGGAAGGCAGAAGACAAGTTTTTTTTTCTTCTCTCCTCATCCCTCTTGTTTCCCACTCTCTTCTCGTCTTCCTCCCTTCCTTCATCACCTCTGACCAAACACACACACACACACACGCACACAGCTCCTCCAGGAGGCAATCAAGCTCTTGTCATGAGGTCATGTCTTCGCCTCCTCCCTCCTCTTACCCCTAATCATCCTCCATTACCCCTCCTACACCCCCACCTCCCGCCCCCCCCTTTCACAAATGTGTGTGTGTGTGTGTGTGTGTGTGTGTGTGTGTGTGTGTGTGAGTCTGAGAGACTACAAGGTGCATTTAAAGGGGCGTTTTGTTGCAAACAAAATCTATACCACCATTTTGTTTGTGTCTACATGAAGGTACACATTTTTGGAATGACTAATGTGTGTGTGTTTGTGTGTTTTTTTTTTTTTTTTTTGCATATGAATGATGCAGGTGCGAGCGTGGTGTGTGTGTGTGTGTGTGTGTGTTTAAGAAGAGGCTCCTCAGGAAAGTACCAGGGGCCACGGAGGTGACGGTAGAAAATGAGGAGGGGGGAGATTAAGGAGGTGAGGGGTGAGGCGGCTGATGGGAGGAAAGGAGCAGCCGGGAGATGAGGGAGGGCAGGAGGGGTGAGTATGGGGCATGTGGGAGGGAGGGGAAGGAGGGACGGAGAGAGCCTTTGAGAGGAGGAGGAAGAGGGTGATAATTACTCCTCAGTTTCCTCGGTCGCCTCCAGAAATCTGACCAGGTTCTCCATCGTAAAGGGTGCAAGAGGGAATCTATTCAAAGCCTGATCTCATGATGTACACCGGTTGGAGAACTAAAGACCACCAAAACCAAAAAGTTGTCTCACAAACAAACATTTTGTGAAGTCCTGTGATCTGGGTGTGAAGAGGAACGCTAGAGGAACAATCCTCCAACTTCTGAGCAAAGATCACGTCATGACGGTGGTGATGTATGCGCCGACCTGCTGCCATGCCCTTGTCAAAAACAGCAGCAACGTGCCAGTTGATGGATGGAAGGGACGAGGGAGAAGACAAAAGGAAGGGATAGACGGTGGGAGGTGAGGCAGGAGTGATGGATGAAAGCCGGTGATGGAGTGATGGATGGAGAGTGACAGAGTTCAGGCGGGTGGAGAAGACCTTCTTTGTTCCGAGAGCGGCGGAGGAGTCGGGGAGGCCGGCGAACTGGACTGGACCAGACTGGACTCGTACCCCCCTTCGATGATGGACGGCTCTCCGTGCCGCAGCGGGAGGAAGGCGAAGAAAAAAAAATGTCTCTCATCCGTCTCTCTCTTCCCGGCATCCTTTGTGTCAGCCTCTCGCTGGTCTTTCTCCTTCACGCCGCAGGACGTCGCTCAGTGACAAAGGCCTTGAAAAGCAGTTGAGAGGAGGCCGAACTACCAGGTAGGGATTTCCAGGACTGACCTGCTGGAAAAAAGTTTAGCAGTGGTTCAGAGTCACGTCCAGAATTGCACTGTGAACAATCCACGGACTGAAGAAGTCCAAATGAAACCCAAGACTGGAGACTCAGACCAGATGAAAACATTCTCTGGTCTGGAAGAAAGGCCTTTGAAAAGTAGTCAAGAGGAGGCCGAACTACCAGGGAGTGACTTCCAGGACTGACCTTCTGGACAAATAGTTCAAGTTCAGTCACAAGTCCAGGATGTATTGTGAACAAAATAAACAATTGCCAACAACTGTTGTCAATTGTTGTCAATTGTGAGTCCATCCTGAGACTAAAATCTTGGGAAAGAACCCCACATGAGCAGGAAAGATTGACCAGCACTCAAAGTTCTTCCGCACTGTCGACTGTCTTTGGCTCACTTGCCAGCCAAGATCTACTGGTTTTGCCGGGACTGAAGAATCCCTCCAAGCCCTCCAAGTCAGACCGATCGTTTAATGTCCCATTCGCAACAATTCAAGGTCTTTCCCAGGGCAAGGGGTTTTGTGAACCCGGGGGACGTTCTTGGTTCTAGACTGCAACCACCACTTCCAGGAAAAAAAACTCCCTGGAAGACATCCTACAACTCCACCGGCCCCAAACAAAGCTGACGTGTGGACTTAACCTGACACTTCATTCCGTCTCCTTCACTCATCTGCAGCATCTCCAGCACCTCCCTGGTGACCATCTCCAAGACACACACTACATCCTGAGAGCCCCCCGTTCCCCCCGCCACTTTCACTCGTTGCTCCTCTTTGGTTCTTCTCCTCCTCCCTCGGGTCCGTCATCTTCACAGCTGCCAAGGATGCGACCGGGACAACAGCGGTGGCCACACGGGAGTGTTTAATTCCGCCTGTGTTTGCTCTGCAGGGACGTTCTCTGTAGCCTCTCTAAGAGGAACAGCAATCAAACGCCGCCGCTGCGCTTTTCTCCAGGCCCCTCGACTCTTCAAGTCCCCGTCTTTTCCAGGAGATTAACCTCGGTTGTTTGTTCTCCTTGTCTGCCTGGTGTTTCATCCCCTCCTTAATGTCCCCCCTCTCGCATGTTAGCAGCCAGTTAGCCTCACAGAGTTAGCTCACACAGAGGTTTACCAGAGATGAAAGGCGGCTAAAGAGGCTAAAAAAAAAAAGAGGCGCAATTAAGGGGAACATTCGTGAGATTGTACTTTTTGACACTGTGTTGCTTTGGCAGACTGCATTTTGTCTACTTGTGCTGACAACCAATAGCAATGCAGCGGTAGGAAAATCGATCCAGATGTCAATATTATCGATCCCAGTGGTAAACAGCTTACCTCCTCATCCCCCTCCTGCGTCTTGCCTTAAAATTGTTGCGAAAATCTCTCTCTCTCTTTGACATGAAAGTTACACCTTTATCGGTCAAAGTATCAATACTGGTATCAATATTAATGATACTGGCTCTGTAATTATCGTGAAGCCAGACTGTCACGCAATGGGTGTTTAAACATGTAGTAATACAGAAGTGAACAACACATTCTGTTCAACTAGGAATTCCAAAATTTCCCAAATCCTCATGATCAACCAAAAAGAGGAAAGATGATATTTGTCTGTCAGTGACACAGCACAATGCTCCGGACCACCAGCTTCTACTGAGAGAATCCAGGAACCCCCCCCCCCCCCACACACACACACCCCTCAATTCCTCTCCTCCAGTAAAACCTCTCTTCCTCTTCCCCTCCTCCTCCTCCTCCATCTCTCTTTGACTCTCACTCGAGTCACTTGGAAGGCGCTATTCCCTCGCTCCCCCTCTCGCTCCTCCCTCCGAGACTCCCATTGTTCCAGCAAGTATAAATAGAAAATCAAGATAAAGTAACTTCCAAACTTTCTTTTTTTCTTTTTTGTTTTTGCCTCCCGTTCCTCTCCTCTCTCTCCTCCTCCCTCCTCTTCTCTCCATCCCCTTTAAAGCGCATCCACACTTTTTTTTTCTTTAAAAAAGAACTCATCTTCGTCCGTGGAGTCCAAAAGCGTGAGCCGGGGAATAAACTTCCACTCATGCCGCTCCATGTTTTTCTCCTTCAAACGGGCCTTCAGTCGGCAGTAGAAAGGACGTCAGTCTTGGCCGCCGCCGCTGCCGCCACCGCCGTATAGACAGACGGTATGGCACTAGAAAGAGACGTGTCACCAGCCATATGCTCGCCCGCCAGCCGCACAATGGCTGCCTATCCTCAAGACGACATGGGCACACACACACACACATGCTCAGGTGAAGGCACGAGCATGCACACTCTCTCACACACACACGCACACACACACACACACACACACACACACACACACACACAGTCATTTATTACTATAAAAAACAAAAGAAACAAGCAAAAGAAGAAGTTTATCGTCTTCAGACTTTACAATTTTTGTCGTCTTTGTGTTTCTTTTGTTTCCCCTTTGTCTCATCCATCCATTTCCTGGCTCACACTCTCATCTCTCTCTCTCTCTCTGTCTCTCTCTCTGTCTCTCTCTCCCTCTCTGTTTCTGTGCCACCGAGCGAGAAAACAGGACGAGCGGCGGCGATAGACCGGGAGGCTCCTCGCCGTCCCAGGGCGCTGCCCGAGTGTGTCTGTCTGTGTGTGTGGGTTTGTGTGTTGGTGTGTGTGTCTGCATTTTTTGTGCGACTGTAGGTGTTCCATGCACGATAAGTGTGTGTGTCCGTGTGTGTCAGCAAGACGGATGAGCACAGCTGTTCACTTCAACGCTTCCTGCAACCCGCCGCCGCTCACCGCTGACCTGCCGCTAACCTGGAAGTACTTCTCAACACCGCCACTCAACTCGTCCTGTTTGGACACACACACGCTGACCCACACACGGACACGCAAAGGAGTGATCTCAAGGATGTTTCCGCTCATTTCTGCGAAACCTCAGTGAGATACACAGGCAAAAAAAAAAATGTGAAACGCCATCAGTCACTGCAGTGAGGAATCTCAATCTCTCACACAAACACACACACGTGTGTTTGTGTGAGAGATTCCATGAGATGATGCTGCTGCTATGCATTGTCATTAAAATCCACCTCCGCCTCCTCCTCCCCAAAGTCATTAAATAAAATATTTTGGCCATAAATGAATAAGCAGTTGCATGAATTAAAAACCAGGGGGCGACGTGACCAATAGGACGCATCATTCTCTGTATGTAGATGTGAGCAGGAGTGCAGGGCCCCGCCGGAGAGGCCCGGCCGGGCAGCAAGGGCCCGGGGCTGGCCTGCAGGCACGGCCAGACTGGGGGGGGTGGATGTGGGGGGTGAAGACATCGACCAATAAAATCATGGCTGCCTGGTTTTAGCGGTGGCAGATTTTTATTTTGTTTTTATCACTTTATTTGTTTTTACAATCGAGGTCAGCTTGAGCTAGTCTAATTAAAAGTGTGACAATGGAATGAGTTGAGAAAACTTCTGGAACTTCAGATTCCGAGTGTTTCAGTGGAACAAGTTTAAGTCCCCCCCCCGTTTTCCCCCTATTTCACCAATGTATATATATAAATTCAAACTCCATTTAATGGTAATCATTTTTTAACGCGCGATTAACGCCTGGTCCACACCAAAGGTCGAAGCGCTGCTTTGCGAAAATTGCGCACGAGCTGCACCCCTCCTGTTCACACCAGATGCGCAGTGCTTCTGCTCAGCTTTTGTTTACTCCCATCCAGACAATTACCTCTATTTCTCCGTGTCGTGTGTGTGTTCACACCGGCCACAGAAGCGCCGCGAATAGCCGCAGAACAGAGTCCGCTTCCTTTCGGCGCCCTTGTTAACCAATGGTGTCATTCACACCAGACTCGATGCAGCACAAACCTCCGCGGTCAGAGTGCGAGAGAGACAAAACAAACAAACACACAAACACACACACACACACACACAAGCGATAAAGGGGCACACAAGTGAAATGGCCAGTCTCGCACAAGTACTTAGCAACACCTACCACATCTGTACCGTGTGAGAGGTTAAGTGCGTTTAGTCCGACTATGATCGGACAAACACAGTGCTCTATACAACATACAGAACAATGGCGCTTCTCACCTCAAGTGGAAGTGGCTTTGGCACTCGTAGATCTAAACAGCTTCACAAGTCCACAAAGTTTCTCAAATGATCTGCGCGTTATTCTGAAATGTTTTCAAAACCTCTACAAAGCCTCTCCAAATCACCTTCGGTTTCCTTGCCAAAAAGCTGCAGCACCGAATCGACAAAAAAAATCACCACAATACACAACATGTTACTAGCAATTTTAATGAAATTAAAGAAAACATGATGGCAGAGGGAAATCAGTTGTCTCAGGCAGCCCAAATCAAAATGTCACCTGGATGCGGACTTCATTCACTAATACTCGAAGAAAGCCGTGTTTGCTGTGAGTCTCGGTAGTCACTGAGGTAGACCGCTGATAGATAGCGCTCACTTACAAGAGTATATTCGCTGTGGTAGTTGTGGGCTTCGACAGTAAAATCGCCAGTAGTATGTTGTGTACGAATTTCTGACCAATTCGCTGACGGTGGTGCAGCACATCAATAGCTGTTCGTTGAGGAAACTCATTAAATTGAAGACCAGTACGGACATAACACTGGTGCTGTATCGCGTTCCAGTTGTTTTGTTATTGTGCAATGAACAAGGTTAGCCAGAAGTTAGACACCCTGAAAAGATTGATCCCCTAGTGTGGGGCAAGAGGACGCGTTCCCATCAATTCGATTTTCTCAGCTGCATGTATACGGGGACAAGGAGAGAAATCAGATGATGAGAAAACCAAATTATGAGCTTAGTCCATTTAAGCTCTGCCTGTAAACGCACTGACTGTCTGGACATGATGTTCAGAGGAAGCAAGCTGGCCTGTTGTCAGAAAATGTCAAAAGACTTGTCTGTTTGAGCAACTGGCTCAGTGCAAAATGGATCTATATAAGAAATTGCAATTCATTTGCGATATTAATCGCGAGTTAACTCAGGACACTAATGCGATTAATCGCAATTAAAAATTGAATGACATTGAATAAATGTCAAATGTGATATTAATTAAAATATATACATATATGTGTATATATATATATATGTGTGTATATATATATATATGTGTGTGTATATATATATATATATATATATATATATATATATATATATATATATATATACACACACACACACACACATACATATATATGTATTTTTTTCTCTAACATCATTTCCAACGCTGCCTGTTGGAGGCCTGCAACAAACCTCCTCCTCCTCCTCCAGAGTTGCACGAGTGTGTTAATGAATGTGTGGGCAATGATGAGCACCGAGCGTGTGCGTGTGTGTGTGTGTGTGTGTGTGTGTGTGTGTGTGTGTGTGTGTGCAGGTGAGCGCTTTGAATGTGAATAGAATCTGAAGAGCCCCTGTGTGTTTCAGCGACACTCTGCACAAACATGGCTAGAGTTGCATAGGTAACTCTCACACCTCCTCGAGTGTCTGTGTGTGTCAATGGAGTGTGTGTCTGTTAATGGAGTTGCAGCCAGTGTGGGTAAGTGTGTTTCCAGGCACATTATTGATGTTGTTTGCGGGGCAGCAAAGTTGTCTGCGTTTGGTTTTTCAAGGTAAGACGGGACTTGAGCGACTGGCTTTAGCCGGTGACATGCAGTATTTGTATGTGTTATGCATTTGTGTGTGTGTGTGTGTGTAACTTTTATTTCGACAAGACCGGATTTCTTTTAAAAGGCCTCGATTCGGGAAAACTTATGAAGACTTTTATTTCAGGTTTAAGTGGATTACCTGAATGTTACAAGCAGTTGCTATGTTTCCACTCTCACAACAACTAAAAAATTACAGATGTCTCAAAGATTTGGAGAACTTTTAACATTGCTACACAACCAAAAATTCTTTTGGCTTCCTCAGCAAACATTTTGCATTTAAAAATCTGAGAAAAAATCTCTTTATTTCCTTTTTTGTTTTTCTTACAGTGAAACACAGAGGAAGACTGGGGGAAATGGAGAAGGAAAGAAAGTCGGACGAAACACAACTATTTCTCGCCTGCCGCAGCCTGACACACACCTTCCAGTTGACAAGCTTCGCAGGAAACACAACAAGGAAGCGAGGAGAAAGGCAAGCGGGACGACAGAGAGCACAAGATAAAGGAGGGGTGGATGGATGGGTGGATGGATGGAGGAAGTACAAGAGAGGGGGGTGAGGAGGATAAGAAGAAGGGCAAACAACGGAAGACAAAAGCGCGGCAGGGACGGCGGTGGACGCGGCGCGCCAGTTATCTCGGCCTCTCAGTGTTAGCTGATAGAATTGGAGTGTTTAGCATATATGCTAATCGTTCACACAGGCGCCGGATTATCACCGCACTCTGCCAAGTGAGCCCCCCCTCATTCCCCCCGCCCTCCCTCTCTCCCTCCTCCCCCGCTCCCATCATCCCTCCATCCACGTCCCCTCATCCGCTGCTCTGGCCGATTCCTCGCTGCTTTACCTTTCCACTCGGCAGAAATCCCTGCTTTTCATCCCGTCTCACACGTTTGCCCTTCCTCCCCCTCCCCTCCACCTCTCCCAACCTTATTGACGGGACGGTCGAACGGCACAGCGAGGGGGGGAGGGGGCGCCGGGTCAAGTGACCATCGGATGGGGGGGGGGGCTCGTAGGGGATGGAAGGATCCGTCAGCGGGACGAAGGCTCTGCAGTTTTTCCAGCTCCCGGGTTTATCTCGCTCATCCACAGCAGCGGCCGCTGGGCAAATATTTGACCAAAGATTTTGGTGGCAGGGGGGCGACACGCGGGTGGCGGCTGCTTTTACCCCAAATGCACACAAGCACACACACACACACACACGTTTGTGTGCAGCAGTTGACTTGCACGATGTCACAGCTCCCATTTGGCTTTGGATGAGCGGCCCGGTCAGGGGTTTTTAGTGTTGGGCGTGTGTGTGTGTGTGTGTGTGTGTGTGTGTGTGTGTGTGTGTGTGGGGCGGGGGGGGTCTGGGTAGGAGGGGGTGACTCCTACCATCCAGGGACCCCCTGAGACCATCCAGGGGTGAGGGGGTCCGGTGGCAGACAGGAGAAGGGAACTCCTGGGGCGGCTGGTTTTTATGTTATTCTTAATGTTGTACGCATTCTTGTACGTGTTGCTCTTCTTTGTCATTCTATTGTAAGTCCAATGACGTCGTACATGGTAACATTGTGAGTGTAATATTTTCCAAACTGGGGTTGCAGAATGTGTATCAAATTGACCATTAGATACAAAGAAAACGACACATATGTTTGTAAGATGTAAATATCTTGTTTTTTTCTTTCTTACTCTATAAATCATTCATTCATTTTCCATACCCGCTTAGTCCCGAGCTCAGGGTCACGGGGGTCTGCTGGAGCCTATCCCAGCTGTCTTAGGGTGAAGGCAGGGTGACACCCTGGACAAGTCTCCAGTTCATCGCAGGGCCACATAGAAACAAACAACCATTCACACTCACATGCACATGCACATGCACATGCACATGCACATGCACACCTACGGACAATTTAGAGTCTTCAATTGACCTCACATGCATGTTTTTGGAGTGTGGGAGGAAGCCGGAGAACCCGGAGAGAACCCACGCAGAGAACATGCAAACTCCACACAGAAAGGTCCCACCGTGTCGCCCTACTCTATAAATACTCTATAAAAATAATTTTATTTTTTATTTCTTTAAAAAAATATAATTTTCCATCTTTTTGCACATTTTGCAATTATGCAAATTTCCCCAATGTGGTATTAATAAAGTCATTCTGTTTTATTCTATTCTATTGTATTCTGTGTGAGCCGATATGTGACTGGACCTTAGCAACTCTCACTACTGCTACAGCAATTAGCGCCAGTGGTCTAACACAACCGCAGAGGTAATACGCATAACATATCCAGCAGGGGGCGCTACGGCAGCATTAAATGTTTATGGGCGGAGTCTATCGTGAAGGTGGGGCTACACCCTCGCAAATGATATTCCCCCCCGCTACTCAAATCTGACGTAGCAATGACGTAGCAACAACGTAGCAACAACATAGCGGAAACACTTCCCCAAAGAAGTTTTGTTTGAACATAATCGAAAAAAGCTACCGCACACTGCTCGACTCTCTTCCTTTGGTTTTTATTGCAACGTTTCGGTCAAAAGACCTTCATCAGGCATCACTTATCTGATTTGAACATAATAAATACATTTCGAAAAAAAAAACCTGTTCAGTGGCTGGGCGGAAGAAACGAGCAAAACACAATGAATTTGTATCAATTTTAAAAGGGGAAAAAAATGTCAGTCAACATGTGAGACTGTGGAGAAGCAGGTCATTAATGAGATTAATGTGATGCATCACAGTGGACAGCAGAGCTCTTCTCAGCCACAACACTGCTGCAGGCTATTCAGGACCACCGTATGGACGTGTGTGTGTGTGTGGATGTATGTAGCCTTTATGAATACGTGCATGATGAGCTTTCAGGTTTCAGGAGTCAATCTGCACTGAGGCGGCGTAAAACACATTTACACACACTTGAATACACACGTGTAAAGACAGAAAGAAACCTCGACCCCATTAGCACTCAGAGGGACTCCTACAGAAACGTCCTCCTGTCATCCTGTTTTCTCAGACGTTGACAAGACAGTCACAAGGTCGCTTACTGTCGTGGAGCCAAAGGGTTTGAACTGACTCGGGTTTAAAGGCTCACTCTTATAATTAGCTCATTGAGGACGGAAACACGGGAGGATGCAGGAAGAGCGATTTTGACTTGTGGTCTAAGTCTAACATTCTTGTGTAGTTTAGTAGCAGAGTTTAAAACAGCTAAGAATTAATTTTTTTTAATTGGATAAATTCCTCTTGACGCCAATGGTTTATAAAACCAGGAAACTACCTTGGAAAATTTACATTCAGATTGATATTTTGATTTGATGTGAAATGTAGAAAATCTTTAAAACTTACAAAAAAGAAAGAGAAAGGACCTTTTGAAAAGATCTGGTGTAGTTAAAAGCCCCGTCTCGCGTGCGCATGACTTACCAGTGTGTCCACGGAGGCTCTAGGAGCAGGGGTTGGCAACCTTCACTATCACAAGCACCATCTTGTGAGGAGGAAGTTCTGCTGGAGGAAGCTGAGCCAGTTCCACTGCAGCAGGAGCCAGCGGCAGCCATGCGATCCATCTAAAACAAAAAACACCATCGGCAAGATATCAGCAGCACAATATGAGCACAACCAACCAGGTGCCCTGGCCAATCAGGGGCCAGATAAATGTTTTTTAGCCAAAACATCCATTGTGGCAAGTTTTTTTTTGTTTTTTGTTTTTTGTTTTTTACCCACAGCAGCAAAGAAGCAAAGAATGTAAGCGTCCGATAAAACAACAGAGTTCAGTCTGAGCTGGGGCAGAACCGCTAGGTGGCGATAGAGAGTCTGGTTTGACTGAGTCAAAGATCTTTCTGCAGGTATCGGAGATTTCAAATGTTCAGAGAAAGCGGCGCTCTGCAGGATGACACAGTTTTTTTGGATCTCTCTCTCCTCTCTTTCTCTCTCTCTCTCTCTCTCACACACACACACACACACACACACACACACACACACACACACACACACACACACACACACACTCTGCGGCCCTCCTTGCAGACTCCAGCCTGGTCCTGTTGTGAGGGTCACAGGCTGCCTTCTTGCAGCATATGGACCCGTTTCCTTCCAAGAAAGAAGGCGGCCAGATGAGACCACGCAGCCACCGACACACGCACACACACACACACACACACACTCACACACACGCAGGAGCGACAACAGACGACAAAGCAACAAAAATGGATTTCTTTTTCTTTTTTTCTCTTTCACTTTTCGTCCCATCATCTCACCGACTTACTGGCAGATTACAGAAGAACCGAGCGATCTGATCTGATCTGCTGATCTTGCTCGTCGCCTTCTCTCTGACCCCCTGCTGGCAATCCACTTGACTTGGAGTAATCTTGGTGTTAAGACACACACACACACACACACACACACACACACACACACACACACACACACACACACACAGACTCACTCTCTCTCCTTTTTAATCGTCGACAAGAATCTGAACGTCAACTCCTAATCCTGCGCACACACTCACACCCACCACACACACACACACTCGCTGATTTCTTAAAGCGCGCCCATGCACACACACACTCTATCTCTCTGAACAGGGAGCCTTGTAATCTTGAATAAGAGTGTCAAACACGCAGAAGTTAAGTGGTATCAGTAATCTTCAGCAGCAGGGCACCGGCATGAGCTGCGGGCCCAACACACACAGGAGCATATGCAGGGAGAGGACGCACACACACACACACACACACACACACACACACACACACACACAGACACAGTGCTCTGGAGAGAGCTGGTAATCTTCCAGCCAGCTCAAGTGTAATCAAGAAGGGGACGGCCATATGTCTGAGGCTGTTGAGCCTTGGCCTCTCTCCTCCGACTCTTCAGCCTTTTTTTCCTCTTTCTCATCCTCCCCTCCACTCCTTCCCACTGTCTCTCTCTCTCTCTCTCTCTCTCTCTCTCTCTCTGCACAGTCGGCAAGAGGAGGAGGAGGAGGAGGAAGGCCAAGAGGAGCCACTTCCTCCTCGCTCCACACACTCCACCTCCGCCGCCAAAAATCAGCAAGAGGATTTATTAAATTTTTTTCAGGCCTGATTGGGAACCTGGAGATTGGCTCCTCCAGGATATGGACCAATGAGAGCAGAGCAGAGCAGGAAGTGACCTGATGCGAGTTAAAAAGAAACAAAAAAAAAAATAAGTAGAGAAGAAGAAGGAGGAGCTGAGACGACGACGACGATAAGAAACGTGGGAAAGCGTTGCAAGAGTAAAAACAGTCGCTCATCCACCGCACCAGTAACTGTGTGTGTGTGTGTGTATGTGTGTGTGTGTGTGTGTGTGTGTGTCTCGTGACAGCTGGCATGCCGCTGGAACCTCCCCCTCCATGTCTTCCTTCCCACAATCCTCGGAGGCAATAAGTTGCTGGCGATACGAACTGAAAAAAACTCAAAATTATTGTAATTATTATTATTATTACAATACTGATTCAGCAAGGGGGAGGAGTTAATTTGAAAAGTCATTCATCAATCATCCATTCCAATAATCACAAACACACACACACACACACACACACACACACACACACACACACACACACACACACACACACAGCCCTAGCACTTTAAACTGCAGATAGACTTTTATCTTTTTCTTATTTATTGTTGGATTTTATTGTTGATGGTGCTGTTGCTATTGGCACACAAAACAGTGACACTGTTCTGTCTTGAGTTTCTGTTGCTGTTGTAACAACAGGAATTTCCCCCTTGGGGGATCAATAAAGTTTATTCTATTCTATTCTATTCTATAAAAGCGACTCCAATCGACTTGCAAACGACTGTGAGATTTGGCCCCAATTCGGTGAAAGCCGGCGTGATTTCCAGGCGGCGCCTCCTCCTGGGCTCCGCCCCTTCCTGTCCTCCCCCAGCCTCCTCCTAATCCCCTCCCCACTCCCCCGTCTGATGAAATGACCATATCTAATCCGCCACTCCTCCTGGGAGAGATGTAACTGTATTAAGACACTAAATCCGTGTCCTTACAACGGCTACAGATGTCTTTCTTTATCATCCTCCCCCTCCCACTCCCTCTGTCCCCCATGGCCCCTCCCCCCTCTGTCTTCCCCTCCAATCTTCTAAATCTGCTCCTCATCATAATCTTATGTTTCATTTTTTCCCCCACTCAGCCCCCCCCCCCCCCCAAACTGCTGCTTGTCGTAATCTGACACATTATGTTTTGAGGATTTGAGCGGCCGCCGTCTTTTGTGCAGTTTGTTTTTCCTTTCTAATTCCTCGCACTGCGACGCTGGTCGGGCGGACGGAGGCTTCGGCCAGGCGGGCGAAATTAATCTGCGTATGCTTTTTAAAAAACGTCTGTGTGCTGGGAGATAATCGCTGCTTCAGCCCATGAAAACAATATCGGACCCACTTCTTTCTTTTATTCACACTCGGTCTAATTGCTGTTAAGCGTCTCATTCATTCGACAGGAGACAATAATGAGCAACTGATGTATATATATATATATATGTATTACAAAAACGGTCCCACCCAGAAAATATCCACCCCAGCGCTTGTTGAATGATTCTCATGTGCTCCACAAACAGCCGAGATTAGGGCTACCTGCTTTTTTTTTTTTTTTTTTTTTTTAGCAAATGCTAACAATGCTAACAATGAGTCAGATGTCAAGGATGCAGAAAAATACCTGTATAATAATCTAGTGCTAAAAGCTAGCAGTAAGCATAGGGCTGGGCAAACTTTTTGACTGGTGGAGAGGGGGCTGGAGCAGCAGCAGATAGATGGAGTGTTTTGGTGAGCCACCTCATTGGGCGGGGGGGTTATATCATGGGATTTAATGTCAATTGAAAATTACCAAAAGCGTTTCAACAAAATGTGTGTTTGAAGCCCCACGGTACACTGCTACTACTACTGCTACTACTACTACTACTATATGGTATCATTCCAATACCCTTTATTGAAATTTATTGAATTGTGGATAGATGAAATGCAGCTAATTTTATGACTTACTTACTGTTAATATTAATATTAATATCCAAGAGTTGAGAAAAGTTAAAAAACGTTATGTTACGTTTTTGCGACAAATTTGTTTTCTGACCTTTATGAATGACAACACAAATTACTTCCTTGTCAGCGGTGCCTCTATTGTGAAGGTGACCTGTGAACTGTGGCTTCCTGTTTCCACTCCAGGAAGACTGTGAGCTCGGTCCAGATGTGCTTCTTCTCCTTCATTACACGCCAGTCACCGGTGGACACCGAGACACCCTGAGCGTGCGCATGTGGTCGAGAGTGTACGAGAGTCCAGGGAACCATTTAGCGCACACGCGCGCGCGTGTGTGTGTGTGTGCGTGTTTCCTAGACACCACCCTGCTGATCAGACAAGCAGAAGAAAAACACTTGCAGTTTTTCTGCTTCGTCGGCCGCAGACGCTGCTCAGCGCCCAGCGGTGGCGCTCTTCCAAATTCTGTCTCCTTACGTTAATTAGAGAAAAAAAAAGAAAAGAAGAGAAATGTATTGGACCATGCAGACGGCGGCGGCGAGCGAGACTTTGAGCTGCGCCGTGTTCTGGGTGTGAAGAGGCCAAGGTGCGTCCGTTCGTTCGTTCATTCGTCTGGCGCCGACCCATGTGCCGCTGGACTTTTTGCATTGGTGCGCCTTGAGCGGACACACACACACACACACACACACACACACACACACAGAAAGACTTGGAAGTGGCGCCAGAGGTTAGAGAAGGAGAAAGGACCAGCTGCTGCTGCTTTCTGGTGTTTACCGGCACATTTAGAGACGTCAGTGGAGGTGGGGAGGGTAGTGGGCGGTGGGAGAGGTGGGGGCGGGGCTGTGGAGGAAGGAGGCGGAGCCAGGGAGGATTCAAGGCAAAAAGCAAAAAGTGTGAACAAAAAAGGAAGAAAGGAACGGTACTTCCGCAGGACTCACAAAATAATGCAAAAGCAAAAAAATGAATGAGTAAATAAATAAAAAACGCCCTTTAAAAGTCCTTGACAGGCAAACGCCGTGAACCGATTGGCTCCAGTGGTGCAGCCGAGTCACCTCTGGACACAAACACACGTTTGGGTCTCGTCCCAAGATGCACCGCAGGGCAAATCAGGCTTTTCGCATCGATACAACGTCACATGGCGGCGGCGGCGGCTGGAATTCCACGGAGCTCCGGAAAAATCTTTAAAAACGCAATGTCAATTGGACGTCACACATACACACACACACACACACACACACACACACACACACACGCACACACCCACACACACCGGTTGTGTCGCCCTCGAGATAAACACAGCCTCAGTTTCCATGCGGACAGGAAGTGGTGGGGGTGGGGTTGCCTTTTATGGGCTGACTTGAAAAAACACAAAGAAAGAGAAGAGAAGAAGAGGAAGACGAGGGAGTAGAAATAGACAAAGACGAGCAAGACAAAGACCGAAACCAAGAAGATGAAGACAACAAGAAGAAAAGAAGCCGAAGAAGAAGAAGCAGAAGATGAAGAAGAAAAGAGGAAGAAAAAGAAGAAGAAGTAGGCGGGGCACTGCTAACACCCGGAAAAACAAGGTGATACCAACAAAAACCAGGCAGCAACAGAGATAAACTGACTGGGCTGGAGGTCAAAGGTCACACAGGCCGCTTTTTTTCTTTTAAACAGAAAATTACGCTGCTAATATAAACAAACCGAAGCCGATGGAGCTCTGTGGCTCAATAGGAGAGAAAAAAATCAGTACACAACAGCGGAGGACGACGACAATATGTATGTACATAAATGTATGTATGTATATACATATACATAAATATATATACATATATACATATATATACATAAATATATATATATATATATACATATATACATATATATACATAAATATATATATATATTTATATATATATATTTATGTATATATATGTATATACATAAATATATATATATATATATATATATGTATATATATATATATATATACATATATATATATATACATATATACATATATATACATAAATATATATATATATGTATATATATATATATATATGTATATATATACGTATATACAAAGAAAAAAACAGGAACATTTGCGGGCGGTAATAAGCGCGGCCACTTGAAAAATAAAACAGTTCCTTTGAGCCCATATTAAATTGTGTCTTAGCCAGAGGAACACCTGAGACCAGCGCCGCTGATAAAGGCAACGCTCGATTCAAGAAAAGCAGCCTAATCTTGGCGCGACCTTCAATATTAATGACATACACTTGTGGCAGATGGAAGCGCAACGCCGAAAAAAGATGTTCTCATAATTTTCCCTAAATTGCTTTGCGCCCCCCCCATCACACCCACCACCCTGCGGGAGGGCGGGGGGGCTTTTCATTCAAATGGCGGCATCCCCCAAGGTTTCATACTCAGCCCGCTATTATTTAACTTCTGCACGCGTCCAACCCCTCTCCATCCCCCCCGCCCAGCCAAAAAAAAGCAGGAGAAAAGAGGAGGAAAGCAGCTTTTTTTGGGGTCGAAAGTAGACAAGATCTCCATCAACTGCATGTTGCTAAATTTGCAAAACTTACCTAAATTGCTGCTATGCAACCAAAGATTTATGTTACGTCCGTGAAGATGTTGCTAACTTTGCAGAGACTTAGCTGAACTGATTCTATGCAACCAACAATTGGACTGTCCGTGAAGACGGAGGATACTGTAATCAGTGAACACATCCATAGATCATATACATCGTTTTAAGAGCCGTACATTGAAAACGTCAAGTAACCGTTTTGTGAATTTTTTTCCCCCCACCTCGCCGAGTAAAAATCAGCCGGACCCGTCGACAGACTTGAGTTTTCTTTTTCCGTTGACGTCCGTGGCCCTCCTGCCCCCCTGACACCTCCGTGGCTGAGGATAATGGCCGCTGACAGATTCACGCTTCCCGCCAGTGGCCACGCCCACTTCTGGAGGTCAAACGAGTTGCCGCCTCGGCGTGGCAGAGCAGGAAACACGGAGGAGGTTTCTTAAAAAACCTGCTCACCTCGCTCGCGGTTGATCCCCGTGAGGGATCCTCCAACACGGATTGTCCTGGACGGTTCAGGCAGAGTTCAGGAGGAGTCATCGGCACATCCGTGCTGACACCACTCACGATTTGGAAAAAGTGCACTGAGCTCAGAAGTGATTTGCAGGATGGACATAGAGAAAACACTCACACACACACACACACACACACACACACACATGACTTTTGAACGACACAAGTTATAAACATTTTGTCCCAAACAGCTTCCAGCGCTTCCTGTACAGGTCGGACGCGGAAGGTCGCCTCTGGGGGTCAAAGGTCAAGGGCAGGTATAAGGCCTGAAACCTGCAGCTGCATCCGCACGGATGTGGACGAGTGAGACACACACACACACACACACACACACACACACACACACACACACGCCTCTACCAAAGCGCTTTTTGATGTTTTGCTGAGAAATTCTTGCTTCTGTTGCGCTGCACCTGTTAGCGACCAACACCACTTTAATGTTTGCATATTGTTACACATGCACACGCACACACACGCACACACACTTTGATCAGAAGACACACACACACACACACACACACACACACACATACAAAACAAGTTAAAATTGATTGAACAGATTCAATACACAGAACGAGGGAGAAAGAGAAAGAGAGGCGGCTGGAAGCGAGAGGACACAGCCTGTGGCAAGGTGAGCAGCATGAGTGTGTGTGTGTGTGTGTGTGCGTGCCTGCGTGCGTGTGTGTGTGTTGGACTTAGCTGGCAAGAGAAACTTGTGACATCTGCTGATGAGCAGCATAAAAGACGGATATTAAAGGCACTTTCACGCCTCCATCCCTCCATCCATCCATCCCTCCATCCTGCCCTCAGATGTGGGGGGGTGGGGGGTGTCCTGGCCCCTCCCCCTTCCCCGCCGCTGCTCTTTGGGGCTTCAAACAGGCGAGGTGAGGCGGCCGCACATGAAACAACCGGCGCAGAGGAATCACAGAGAGGCGCCGACCAAGACGGAGGCGGATGGATGGAGGGATGCAGGGCTGGTGGGAGGGCGAAAGAAAGAGAAATCAGAGGGAGGCCGGCGGCGAGAGGATAAAAGTGGAAAAGGGGGGGGGGGGTTAGCGATCTATCTATCTATCTAACACCTGCGTTAAAGCCGCCCATGCTCTTGAAAAGACTGCGCCGGAATCCATGAGGCCAAACGGTCTCACTTTTACTTCCTGGTTGTTGTTTGTTTTGTTTTTTTTTTAATTTCTTCTGTGAAGTTCAAAGTGCAACAGCTGCAGGGGCCTCCTGCACTTTGCATAAGAGAGAACGATAAAGGAAAATCGTATTCACAATGACTCCACAGGTGGAAAGAGAAGGGAATAAAACAATGGGAGTACCGGGGGGGGGGATAAGTGAAAGGTCTCATGTTGATACACCCGCCCCGCCTACCAAGGTGGTTCCATCACCCCGAGACTGGCCAGAGTGTGTCCCCATCCAAAAGTGAAACAATAGGCTTAGTTTTATCAGGAGGCAGTAAACACAAGGCTAAATACAGGACAAATGAACAAAAAAGGACTTTTTTTAAAAAAAAGGGGATTTCTTTGTGTTCAAATCAATTGTTAAGCAGGAAAAACCATCAAAATCCATCAAAACTTAAACAAGTACAAACAAATCAAAGCCTTTTTCCTGGTTTTGTTCTCATCAGGGCAGCTCTTTTTAATTGCAGGACTTTTTTCCCAGCGCCGGCCTCACAGTGGCCGCGGCCGCAGCGCAGCTGTGGGCAAAGGGAAGTGAAGGGCAGCGCTCGCTCAAGGCGAAGCCCAGTAGGTGTGACAGCGGCGGCAGTGGCGGCAGTGGCAATGGCGGCACTGTGATTGGCACAACACAAACAGAGCAAAACTTCGGAAAGTTTCTGTTTAATCCGCCGCATTAATTGGCGCTTCGTCGTCTATTGAAGCAGCCAGCGCGACAAAACTCACCAGGAGCGCCGCGTTTCCACAGGAAGC
>NW_027466156.1:877500-905000 GCF_046127955.1 Nelusetta ayraudi
AGCTTTTATTCCCGCTCCTCCACCGCCTTTCTTTCATCCCACCGCTCCCTTTGCGACGACAACCTGCGTTTTTTTTGGAGAACGACTGATTCTTTCATCCTTTCACCTGTGTGTTCATGTGTGTGTGTCTGTGTGTTTTTCCCTTCTTTTTGCACTAACTATTGAGGTGTTGGTGAGTGGGGGTGGTAGGGGGAAGGAGGAGGGGGTGGAGGTGGCGGGGGGGTGTTGGATGGAAGGGCGGGAGATGAAATGAATCAAATATAAAATGAAGAACCTTGACTTTCTCCACAAGCTCCTACTTACAATTCAGCGGTGGAAGAAAAGAGCTGAATGAACACTGGGAAGGCACAACAGGGTCGTGGCCCCAAAGTGATTGTGCACAAAAGGTGGCGGTGGTGGCAGCGTCTCCTCGTAGCTTTTTGGTGAGAAAAAAAAAAAAAAGCTGAGCGCTTCAGTTCGTCGAGGGTTCTCCAAACTTCACGCTCTGCGCTCAAAGTTGCAGCGGGAAAAAAGAGAAAAGAAAAGAAATAAAAAAAAACAGCCTTTATGGGTGAGCCGAGCTGAGCCCCCCGACCCGCCCGGCCCCCCCACCCCGACACACACATTATGCTAAAGCGGTGGCTGGTAGCTCGCAGGCGCGCTGCCGTTGAATATTCAACGAACACGATGACCATGGCGATAAAATAAGGCTTATTTAAGCGGCCGACACTTGTCCTTCGAGCTTGCCGAGGGAAGCCAAGAGGGAGGGAGGGGGGAAAAAGCAAAAGAAAGGAGGGAGAGACAGAGAGAAAAGAAAAAAAGAGAGAATCCCCACAATGAAAAAGCCGATGCAGAGCACAGCAGAGCAGCGGATGAGCAAATTAAATTCCTCTGCCCGAAAGTCCATCAAAGCGGGGGCGAATAAGTATGCATCTCCGCCGTCACTGAAAAAAGTATTTGGAATTTGATGTGTGGAAGGAAGGAGGTGCTTCTGTGTTCCATTGTGTGGTTGTTTTTTTCCACATACAACTTGTTCTGACCCGCTTTGTTTTTATGCGATCGCACAAAAGAGGTCGCAGAGCGACTGGTTCCACTGGTTTCCACTGGAGAAGATCCAGCCACAAACTTCCCGGAGCCTCCCAATGGGAGGTTTGATCATGATGAGCTGTAACGGTGTTTGACGCACGACACCGCAAAAAACACACAAAACGCACCAAAATCATGCATTGAGGTGACCAGGTGTGACAAAGACCCGACAACAGTTGTGACGGGACAAAAGTCACTTCCAAACATTCACTTAAAAGGATATGGAAGAAGAAACTGCGACATCAAGTGGTCACATCTCAGATTGAAGCGACTTTCACTGCCTCCCCCCCACCAAGCTTGCCAGTGAACTACAGTGGCCTGTACACCCGAACCTGGATAACTCCTTCTTCCACCTGGATTGTCCACACCAGGCTTCCTCAGAAATATGGCGGCTCAAGACCCTTATTGATCTATGAATATTCTTATATATGTATTACAACCATTCTTTTCTCATTAAGATTTTACCCTTATAAAAACAATAAATCAAGCTAAATACTACACACTGGACCTTTAACCGTCCGATTACGATTCTTCACCAGCCATCAAGACGTCTACAACCAGCTAGCTAGCGCTAAACAACTCCGATCCACTAGAGGGCGGAAGTCAACCCACTGCAACTTTGTTGCACTTTCACGTTCAGTCGGTCTGTTCAAACTACCTTTATTCTCAGCCAAAACCCTTCTTTGTCGTGGGTTCCACTGAAGGAAAATAATTCAAAATTGATTCTTCAAAAAGTCAAGTTCTTTTAGTTTCCGTCCTGATGTAAAGTCAGAATCAGAGTTTGAAATCAAGCATACAAACAAGCCATTTGTTGTTTCCGGGACTTTTTTCCTTTCCTTGATTTCTTTTTGGGCTACATTCCAGCGCAGCATGCATTACGCTCCGCCCACCGTTCACGGCAGAACCTCGGAACAAGCGCGGCTGATTCGAATCCCTCCCTTTTTACGAGTCGCATCAATTGAGGAGGAAAGGGCGCAGCATCAAAAGGAAGGGAGAGTATGAGTGTAATGAGAAATTATTTTGAAAAAGCTGACACAAAAAGACAAGGTAACGACCTAGACGGATACAATCAGAGGAAAAACAGAAAAAGAGAGCGAGAAAGGGAAAAAAAATGAAACCTTGCAGGAGGAGCTGTCATGAGCTCGGACTCTCTTCCCTCGACTGACTTCCCTCGACCTCGGAAGTTCGGGTTTGTGGAGAAGCCTCGTTGTGTCTTTATCTGCGAGGAAAAGAAAAAAAAACTAATTTCAGATTTCAGCACCTGCTGCCGTAAAAGATAAAAAAAACTCTGACAAAACAAAAAAAAATGAAAATGAAACCACCACCACCACCGAGGATGAAGAGGAATAGGAGGAAGAGGTGGAATAGGAGGAGGCGGAGCAGAAAACGACAATCAATGCCCCGCTGACGGCATCCTTGGAGAGATTTAATTTTCCCTCAAGTGGTGGAAAACCGTGTTTGTCGCTCGTCCACAAGGTTCCTCCACTTGCAGCAGGCATCTCTCCCTCTCTCTCTCTCTCTCTCCTTCTCCCTCTCTCTCTTCAGCCGCAGTTCAAGTGTCTAATCTTGTGTGTCTCAAGGTTGGAGTCTGTGCAGCAGAAGAAAATTAATAGGAAGGCAAAACACATCAAGTGCCGAGTTTACGTGTTGCGTTTTGCATGCGTGTGTGTTTGTGTGTGAGTGTGTGCAAATGCTAATTTATTGTCTGCAACCGTCAGTGGGTTGGAGAACGGAGCTCAGCTGCTCAGGTTGAGACCCTGGTGGTATGAAAGGGGAGTGCGGCGGAGGGGGAAGTACTTGTTTTTTTAATTGTCACTGAATGGATATACAATCAACGTCTTTACACTCAGATGAGTGTGTGTGTGTGTGTGTGTGTGTGTGTGTGTGTGTGTGTGTGTGTGTGTGCTTGTGTGTGTGTGTGTGTGTGTGTGTGTCCTCTTTTGAGAGAAAACAAAAAACCCCACGTCATCTGTTTGGAAGGAAACTTCAGGTATGCGCGGAAGCAACAGCGAGGAACCAGAACGGGAGGAGAAAGAACGACCATTAGAGGGCACAAACTTTTTTCGTGTTCATTTCGAAACACAATTCTTGCATCGTCGGTTTCCAGAACATTTGACTTAGAGTCCCGAGCAGCAAAAGACCTTCTGATCTCTGCTGTCAAAGAAAGTGCAGCGTTGCAGTGTAGGGCCCCCATGAGGACAAGTGGAGCTTTTACACACACACACACACACACACACACACAGCGCACAGTTGTTTGACTTTAGCTTTACGGCGCAAAAAGACACAAACTCGGCCGCCGATCAGTCGGCGCTGTGGGCGAGACGAGGAAAAAAACAACCTGGGCCGTGATGTTTTTCACCCAGACGTGTCGCTGGCACGTCAGAAAGTGACACACCGACACACACACACTCACACGTGCAGCAACACAATCAGCGCTAGTCGGCCGCGTTTTCCCACATGTGCCGACTTTCCAGATGGCCTCAAAGAGACGACGGGTGATGCCAACATCACACACACACACACACATACACGCACACACACACACACATCGAGGGAGGGAAGTGAAGTGGTGCCCCACCCCGGAGACCCTCTCACCAGGTTTCACGCAGGGATCAAAACAAGAGGAACAAAAAAAAGAGGGAGGTTAAATCAAAAACGGATGCAGGGGGGGGGCTTTACAATGAAAGGGGAGGGGGGAGGAGGCAGGGGGAGGAGGGAAGAGGGTGAAAAAAAAGAAGGGCTTATGGCATCAAAGTGATGCTGAGAGCGTCGGCACGTGTGGTATCACTAGAGCACGCACACGCTCGCACACACGAACACACACGTGCACATACACAAAAAGCCCTCCATAAATATTCCACACCTGCTTTCATGCTGCAGTGTGTTTGGTTGGACTGCAGAGGCAGCAGTTCAAACGACCTGTAGCCACATGAGCGATTCACTTCGGTTCAGTTCGGGTCATTTTTAAACTGATCCCAAAATCTGAACATCAAAATGTATGTATGTATGTATGTATGTATGTTTGTATGTGTATGTATGTGGAAATATACATATACATATATATATATATATATATATATATATATATATATACATATAAATATAAACATATCTCTCTCTCTCTCTAGTCTATATATATGTATAATGTACATATATATATATATATATATGTATATATATATACATATATATATATATATGTATATATATATATATATATATATATATACATTTATATGTATATATATATATATATATATATATATATATATACATATATATATATACATACATATATTTATATATGTGTATATATATATATATATAAATATATATATATATATATACATATATATATACATACATATATTTATATATATGTATATATATATATATATATATATATATATATACATATATATATACATACATATATTTATATATATGTATATATATATATATATATATATATATATACATATATATATACATACATATATTTATATATGTGTATATATATATATATAAATATATATATTAAGGGTGTCAAAGTTAACGCGTTATTAACTCAACGCCGCTTTATCGCCGACAATTTTTTATCGCGTGATTAACGCACACGGGGCTTTTTGAACATTTGGCCATAGCACACAGTCACACGCTTGCAGCCGGCTTGTAAACACAACAAAAAAAGAAAAAGACACTGAGCGTAGACTAACATGGATAAGGTGTCAATTGTAAATGGAAAGTTCCACTTCAAAACCCTGCCAGTGATATGCTCTTCCATTCGGCACCCATGTCAATCAATGTAGTAGTTCACACCAGACGCAAACAGGCGCGCGGCTCCCCTCGCGGATCGCGCCATGCATTTAATGTTAGTTCATTGGACGCAAAGCGCCGAGCGCTTCCATTCGGCGCCCACGTTAATCAATTTGGTGGTTCACACCAGACGCGAACAGGCGCGCGGCTCGCGCCATGCAGTTGTCATTTCGGCGTCTGCTCTATTTTGTGCGCGAGCCGCGAGCGATCCTCGTCAATAGTACAGGAAGTCGCTAAAAAAAAACAAACGAATGACAAATTCGATCATACTTGTATGTTATATTTGTCAGCACATTGTATCAGAGTGCGAGAGAGATTAAACAAATACACACACATACAACTGAATGACACAAACCTGTGCATCTTTTGTTTTGTTAGTAGTACTTGTCATTGCTCCAACACGAATAAACATGCTGCATTTGCAGAAAGCAAGTATTTGCCTACTCCCATGTTGATATGATTATTAAAAAAATGGAAAAAATATCAGTTTACGATATTTTTTCTGCGATTCTGCGATTAATTTACGATTAATCGTGAGTTAACTATGGAAAACCATGTGATTAATCGGATACATTTTTTTAATTGACTGACAGCTCTAATATATATATGTATATATATATATATATATATATATATATATATACTGATACTGACTGGTCAGAAAACCAGTCAGTATCTGGTGTGACCACCATTTGCCTCACGCAGTGCAACACATCTCCTTCGCTAAGGCCTAGATTTTTAGCCCATCCAGATTAGAACTGGATGGCTCTTTTGTAGTCTGAACAGTCACAAACCACATGAAATCCGATTTTTGCAAGATGGATTGAAACCACCTTCGGGAGGTCGTTTTAAATGGCATTTGGACAGATGTATCTCAGTCTGAACGGCTCTCAAGCACACCAATGAGTTTTGACTGTCCGTAAGAGTCAATGTGCCAGACCAGAGAGCGCCATTCCAGGTGCGGAGCTGTAACGTAATGGAGCTATTCTTCTTCTTCTTCAACCGCCGCTGCTGGTTGAAGAAGAAGAAAACAGCAGCAGTCCCTCCCTGGACAGAGGAGGAAGCTCATTGGCTCATCAGTTTGAGGGGAGATAGCTCCATTCAAGCCAAGCTCCAGCGCATGTATGTCAGTGCCGCTGTCGCAATTATATGACGTCAAACAATACACACGCTGGCTATGCACGTGTCTACGAGGCCTATGCTCTGAGGTGGTTGCGACAGCAACCTATCAGATGGGTCAATAATGTGGCCCAGTCTGAACAGAGCCCGATCCCATTTGGACCAATGAAGTCCAAATGGGACACTCCTCTTCAATGGCTGTGCGAAGTTGCTGGATATTGGCAAGAACTGGAACACGCTGTCGTATATATAATCTCAGATTTGTGAAAAATACTGAAAAAGTTTTGGATCTTTGAGTTCAGCTCATGAAAAATGGGAGCAAAAACAAAAGTGTTGTCTTTCCATTTTTGTTCAGTGTATATCATAACTGGACTTGAAAAGCCACCTGGAGCGCCCCTGCAGGTGGTCTGGAACGTCAGAACAGTGGTGGTGGGCGGTCCTTCGAGAGAAGCCCCCGTCGGACCTTTCTGCGGCCGCTAATTGTTGCAGCCATGGTCCAACTCGCCACTCTGCCTCCATCCTTTCTTCTAATTTTTACCTATTACCCTCTGCTTGTGTGCGCTCGTGTGCGTGTGTGTGTGTGCATGTGTGTGTGTGCATGTGCGCGTGTGTGTTTGTGTGGAAGACCTTTTCTGAACTGTGCGGCCATTTATGGAGATTAGATAAAGTTGCCTCTTTTGCGGCTCATTGCCATGCATTAGGCGAACGACAACACACACACACACACACACATACACACACACGCTCCTGCAGGCCGGCCATGTAAACAGAGCGTCTTAAATCGGGGATATAGGGCCAAATTAAAGGTAAAAGCGCCCTTGGTTTTTCTTCTGTCCGTCCCCCCTCCTCCTCCTCCGCCCTGCCCCTCCCTCCGCTCTAATGGATTTTTGATTTTTCCACAGCAGCGGCACAATTAGCTCGTCTTCCTTTTTTTTTTATTAATGACACATTTGCTCCTTTCTTTTCCCCCGCCGCTGTTTATTCTTGTGCTAAATTGGAGAGTGAAGAGGTCTTAAAAGGCGCGCTGCCCCCCACCACCCGTGCCTGTCTGTGTGTGTGTGTGTGTGTGTGTGTGTGTGTGAGAGAGAGAGAGAGCGGGAGAGAGAGAGGGAGAAAATGTTCCCCACGTATGTGAACATACGTGGGGAACATTTGTATTAGCAGCAGCTGATTTGTGTTTTCAATTTGTGCCAGTCTGACCAATAACTGAAGGACCTTTTCTACCTTTTCTTTGTTTTCTTTAGGAGCTGCCGAGACCTTCATCATCTCAACAAACTCACAAATTGAGATTTCCTGGAAGTTCTCTCTTCACACACTGTCTTCTCCGTCTTCTTTCTCCTCCTCATCTTTTTCTCCTCCTCCTCCTTTCTCCTCCTCCTCTTCCTCCTTCTTCCTCTCCTCCTCCTCCTTTCTCTTGCCCCTCTTCTTCTTCTCCTCCTTCGTTTTTCTCCTCCTCTTCCTACCCCTTTTCTTTCTCCCTCTCCTCCTCCTTCTTCTAAGAGGTCCCAGACTCGTCCAATGAGGATGCTCAATGCTCCATTTCCGCGTCCGTTCCCTAAAATCCTTTATTTTAGGGACCTGAGGGACAATTTCACCAAATCTCAAGTGTTGCATTCTGGGATTTCTGCTTTGTACCTCTTTACTTTCCAACAAAAAACAACAAGAAGCAAAAGGACGAGCGGCGCCTCGTGGCAACCGTCAAGCCTTCCCACCTGTCTCGCACTCAAGCGCCGCACTTGGCCTTCACTCAGAGAGACTTTGCTGCTGCCGCTGCTGCTGGTTGACAATTCAGCCTCGTCGCCGACGTCTTTTGTTTCTCACTGCCTCTGTCAGTTCTTTTTAGCATTTTTTCTCCATTTTCCGCCTCCTCATCGCCGCCAGCCGCCCTTCAACTCGAACTCCTCCCGACCACCAGGTGCAGCTTTGTCATCCTCTCAAAACTGCCAAAAAAACCACAAGACAAGAGAGGGAGAGAGAGAGAGTGAGAGAGAGAGAGAGAGAGAGAGAGAGAGAGAGAGAGAGAGAGAGACAGAGAGGTGGGGGCGGGGGGGGGGTTTGGGGGGGTTCGAGCGAGCGCAGCTTCCGTCTTCCTGCCTCCGAGTCCTCGCCAGGAGCTTGCCGGGGCCAAAATATAAAACCCACGACTCGTGGACTTCTACCACTGAGACGTCCGCGGTGAAACCCTCTCAAGGAGCAGATGCTCGCATCCCGGTGACATATGCCTCTCCGAGATGGGGCAGGATGGATGGACGGACGGATGGATGGATGGATGGGTAGGTGGGACATGGAGGAGGAGGAGGAAGATAAACTAGGGGAAGAGAGGACATGGCGGTGTGAGAGCAAGAGAAAGTGGAATTGAAACAAACCGGTGATATTAAAAGTGGGGGGAGGGGAGAAGAAGAAGAGGAGGAGGAGGGGGGATTAAAAATGGAAGATCTCGTAATCTAACGAGGAACCAGGGGAGCGATGACGGAGGGGTTTAAACGGGGTGACCGAGGAGAGCCGGGGGAGGAGGGGGAGAAAGTCGGCTCCTCCATGAACAGATGGCGCTGCAAGTCTGAGATGAGACGGGATATGAAGAGCGGGAGAGGGGAGGAGGGGGGAGGAGGGGGGAGGAGGAGGGAGGCGGGCGGGGGTCCGAGGAGTGAGTTGGCACCGTCGCTTCCTGATTGGGGAAAACGTCTGTGTCCCTGAGCAAAAGGGTGCGAGGAAGTCTCGGACCAAATCAAGATTGAAGATATGGGAAAAAAGGCAGTCCCGGCCCTGGGATTGGTGGAGGTGGAGGTGGAGGTGGAGGAGGTGGTGGTGGGGTGGTATCAGTGGAGTTGATTTGTATTCAACCAGCAGAAGGTTTCATCAGCAAGTCCTTTCAGAGAGTCCACGGTAAACTGGCCTTGGTCTTTCAGGCAAAGAGAAAGGAGCCATAACCATATTTATTATTATCATTATTATTACATACATTGGATTTTTACGAAACTGGGTCGCAAGGACTGCAAAAAAAAAAATTCTAAGTTAAAATGACTTTAATACTCCATCCGCACGCTGGAGTCGGGTTGAGTTGAGTTTCATTTCCAAAAAAGGCTTTTTTAGTGCGTCTACGATAGACAATGTTTGTGTCAACAACAAGAAAGGGTTCATACGCTAATTTTACAGCTAAGACTGTTTTACAGCCTCACATCCCTGAGTGACCGACGATGAAGACGAGGAGATTCACCTTTGTAATGATTCACATGGTTACCATAAAGTTATGGGCAAAGAATGGGTAAAAATGGGTAAAAAAAAAAAAAAAAAAAAACACACAAAGAAAACAAAAAAATGCGAATCAAACCCATCAGTGCAAAGTTTTTCTTTTCTTTCTTTTCTTTTTCTTCAACGGTCCCAGAACTTCTCCACACACACACACCTCAGCTCCCGCTAATCTTTTCCTCTCATCAAAATGTTTTCTGTTCTCATCGCCTGTCATTTACTTTGAAGAAGCAAACACACAAGATACTGTATGTAAAGGCATCACACACACACACACACACACACACAAACATTTCCCCTCGACTAATACGGTTGCAAGGTGAAATCTTTTCATTAAAGCCAACAAACAAACCCCCACATACACACACACACACACACATACACACACACACACACACACACACACACACACACAGGCGTTAGTCTTTCATTAATACACACAAGAATTTAATTAACGACTATTGATAAGCTTTGTCTGTCTTAAGGACGTGTTTGTTTGTGAATATGTCTGTGTGTGTGTGTGTGTGTGTGCGTGTGTGTGTGTGTTGTGCGGTTGAGTGCCGTCGTATCTTAAGGACGTGCTCGTTATGCAGTCATTATATGCCGATGCTCTCTGATTGGCCGGGAGCGGCGGAGGGTGGGGGTGGGGGTGGAGGCAGGATATGAAGCGCGCCGACGGATTAGACGGGGAGTTTTTCTTTCTTTTTTTTAATCATCTTAATTAAGCCAAACTGTTATTTGTTGAATGCGTGGCATTTATAAGTTGCACGGTGACACAAAAGGAGCGCGGCGGCGTATTAATTAGAAACTCAAGAACGGCTTCATTACAAGAATCCGCAAAAGGAGGAGACGGAGAAGGAGAAGCGCTCGAGAGGGAACGAGGTGGAGGAGGAGGAGGAGGAGGAGGAGGAGAGTGCAGGTGGATGCAAAAAAACAACAACAAAACAAGAAACATCAGCGTCATCCAAGCTGGAAAACATCCTGAGAGAGTTTTGAGCAGCTCGAAGCAGAACGTTCAGTCAGACCTCGGCTGCAATTGCACACGCTTCGGCTCAAGACAGGAGAACAGAAGGCCAAACTGTCACCTTTCAACCAGTCTCTAAATATTAAAATCAGAAATACTACATAATAATAGAAAAATAATAGGGCAGGTGTGTTTTCTGAGCATTAAAACATCAAGCTGTGTTCCTACATATCTACATCTTAACTTCTACATCTAAAATATCTCCACCTAAAACTTCTCCATATAAACGTCCACATCTAAAACTCCTACATACGTAAATATCTTTATCTAAACCATCCACATCTGCAGCTGCTGCAATAATAAATACAGTCGTTTTGGGAAGGTGAGACAGATGTGGATGCGAGCTGAAGACCCAGCAGGTGTTTCCAGGTGTTTGGGGTTGGCATCACTAAAACAAACGCACACATGTTTATCAAGTTGTCGCCTGCTCCACCAGGTGCACACACGCAGACACACACGAGCGCAGAGTTTAACAGCTTGCAAGACAAAAAAAAGAAGAGGCCCTTCTCCTCCCCCCCGCCCCAACCTTCGAAGAAATCACAGACGGACTGAAGACGGGAGGAGGAAAAGGAGGAGGAGGAAGAGGAGACACACCTGTTGTTAACTTTTCTCCAGACGGACGTGTGGAAGGAGGAGGAGATCCTGGGGAGTCAGTTGTCAGGCATGAATAATGGATGCAGGATCCTCGGAGACCATGTTCAGACATTAATAATGGATTGGGCTCAGCTGGAGGAGGGGTCAGAGGTCACGGCGGCAGAGTCTACCTGAGGAGAGACGAGCGGCAGCAGCAGCAGCACCAGCAGCGCCGCCAACGGGAACTTAGAGGAGTTGTAGTATCAAAAAACAACAGCAGCAGTTTTACAGCAGTTACAGCAGTGTTGGGCTGGTGTCACTGAGTCAAGGTTCTGTTTTTTTCATGTTTTCATGTTTCATTTCCATTTGTGAATGTTTTTGGATCCGTTTCCTGGAAAGCAGCAGGGATAAGGAAAAAAAAAAAAATGAAAAGACGACTCGAATAACAGGAAGTCGTCCCTCAAGAACACAGGTTGAACCTCCGTCCTGTGACGTCAGCAGTGACGCTAAGTTGTGTGAGAGTTACGTGTTGGATATTTGATATAAATAAATAAATAAATAAATGAATAAATAAAACTTAAGTAAGTGGCGTGGATTTAAGCTGAAGGAGCAAATAGCAGCAAAATCCAGCAGCCACATATCCTGCAACAAGTGGAGCCACAGGGAGGGGGCGCTGTGCTAACTAGTGCTTAACAAAGCAGACAGGCAGTCTCACACACACACACTCACACACACACACACACACACACACACACACACCTTGCATTGCATTGTCTGGTTTGCTCCACTCATCTCATTGTTATCTCACACTCGCACACACACACACACACACACACACACACACACACACACACGCTCTTAAACTAAATGGGTGGCTTGTTGGTGAATCACTGTCATTTAGCAACAAAGACCTCAGCTTGTTGCAACACACACACACACAGACTACATTTACTATGGAACATGTGTGTGAGCCCCCCTCCCCCAACTCTCCCCACCTCTCTCATTCTCACACACACACACACACACACACACACACACACATGCACTCCGTATGGGTGTATAATTACAGTGTGTGAAGCAGCACTAAGGAATAATTACAGAGGCTGCTTGTTGTTGTTGTCGTTGTTGTCGTTGTTTTCCAACAAATAAAACGGCACACAAACAAGATGGAAGGGCGGGCGCCAGGTCAAGACGCCGCCCACTGCCGCTTAAGCCCTGCCCACCCAGGCGGTGCCCTGGGCCTGGTTTCATTCTCTTAACGTTGGAGAACACGTGAAGTAAAATTATGTTCTCAACTGATAACTGTGATCATAGATGTAAGGGAACATTTTCAGCGTTGTTGGCTTTTCAGTGGTAAATGGTCTCCCTGCTGGTCACTCCCAGGTACTGCAGTTCGCATCGACTACCATCCATCTGTCCATCCATCCATCCATCCAGTTTGTTGGGGTTTTTTTGCTGTTGTTTTTTCTGGGTTTTGTGACCCAGCGGCCCCCCCAGCACTCATCCGTGGCTTGAAGGGAAATGGAGTGTGAGGTTTCACAACCACCGTGATTGCCGGGTACGGGCTCGGGAGGAGGGTGGCGGTGGCGATGGGCAGGTGGCGCAAATCAGCAAAGAACGGTGGCGGCGGGGGAGAAAATAAAACGCAGTGTGGGCGAAAGGCGTCCGTTAAATCAACCGTCTAGGGCGGCGTTTTAGTTAGATTCCTGAACACCTGCAAACACTGAGGACGTATCAGCACATCGTCTAAAGGCAGGAAAGGTTTTAAAAAATAGAAATTAGTCGACATCTACATTTAAAATTTCTACATCTAAAACTTCTAAATCTAAATTATCTGCATCTAAAAAATGTACTTGTAAACTTGTAAACTAAACTTCTACATGTAAAATATCAACAGCTAAAACTTCTACATCTAAAACTTCTCAGTTTTAACATCTACATCTAAAACTCCTTCATCTAAATACCTATGTCTAACACTTCTACATCTACATCTGCTGCAATAACAAACAGAGTAGTTTCAGTCCAGAGGAGACAGAGGTGGATGTGAGCTGAAGGCCCAGCAGGTGTTTCCAGGTGTTGATGGAGATGGAACTCAAGCCTTCCTACTTTAAGGAAACGTGTCTTTTACAGTGTTAACAACTGTCTTTTTCTTGTTGTTGTAGTTTTTAGGGGGCGGGGCTTCACTGTAAAAACAAAACATTGTACCCCTAATCACTTCCTCCTAGACACGATTATTTCGGCTCCACTGAGCTTCCAGCCACTTAATGATGAGTGCGTGCTAGCGAGCTAGCGGCGCTAGCAGGGCCTCCCGCTGCTCGCTCGCTCGCTGCGGCCGCCCCTCCACTTCCTCTCTTTCGGCTGGAGCTGGGGAGCCAGGGCCGAGCCGGGGGCCGGAGCCGGGGCCCGGGCGCAGATTTCCCAGCAGCCCCCGGGGCTGTTTTTCCCTGACGTGCCGATGTGAGAGGAAGGGAGGGGGGAAGTCTCCTCGTTCAATTTCAATTAAAAGCAGCGGAGGGCAGCGGAAGGAGGCTTTAATTGATTGTCGTTATGCTCAAGCTGTGCATGCGCACGTGTGTGCGTGCGTGATGTCCTACTTTCCCCCGCTTGATTCCACTGAGCGTCTGTGTTTCCTGAGGAGCGTCCACGCTGCCGCAAATGAACGATACTATCGCGGAGACAAACAGCTCTACCCCCCCCCCCCCCGTTCCGTTTTTGATTATTCAGCGGATTACAATTTGAATTCCGTGGGACAACACGGCGCTCAAAGGTTATTTCCGTGATTTTTTTCTCTTCTTTTTTTTTTTCCGCGGTGACTTTTAATAAAATAAAGTGGGCAAACTCCGACTGTTTGCTCAGCCCCCCCGCCCCCCACACGGTCCGAGAGCTGGCGCCGGCGTGCCAAAGGCTATCATTATAATGCAGCGTGCAAATATGAAAACGTTATTACCGGCGAGCCGATGCTTTGATCCCCCAAAGTGATGGAACAGAAGGAAAAAAAAAGTCCTGTGTGCAGAGTGACGCGGGTCACTGAGCAGATGTGTAGTTCAAAAAAAAGGAACGGGCGCTTTTTCCCCCCATCAACAACTTTGTTTTTTCACTCTTTTTTTCTAATCATTTTTTGTTTGTTCGCTTTATTTGAGTTGGGATTTCTTGTATTTTTTCAATTCAACGTCTCCTCGTCCCTCGCTGGGGCCGAGGGGGGCGTTTTGTGTGGCTGATGAAAGCATTTTGGGGCAAACAAGTTGATTTTTATTTTGTTGTTGTTTCTGCTGTTGTTGCTGTTGTGTCGCTCTCGTTGGCGCTCCACAAGTCCCCACAATGTCTGCGAGTTCAGGGGGGGTCACCGGGGCCTCTCCCGTCTCCGTCCATCCCTTTTGTTCATCCCCCTCCTTTCTTTTTTCTCCCCGACGCGTCTTTAAATTTCACCCCGACTCCTTTCACCCCCAGCCGTATCTCTGGCTCCGGCCTCGTCTCCCTTCATTCTGCTCTTTCTCCCCCTGCTTTTTGTCGCAGCGCGAGTGAAGCGCGGCGATAAATAAAGACAAAAAAAAAAAAAAAAAACCCTGTCAGCTCCGAGGGCGGACCGCCGGCTCTCTGATAGCATTGTTAGTCGCACCGCACCCCCCCTCCACTTCACCTCTCCTCCTCACTCCGCTGCACATCCAGCCCAGGGCTTTTTTTCTTCTCCTCTGCTCTCCGCCGCAGCCGGGCTCGGCGCCAGGGAAGGCGGCTTCGGGGGCCAAGCTGGGACAGGACTGGGGTGGTGGTGGTGGGGGAGGCGGCGGCAACGTTGAGCTAAGCCCCCCGGATCCCGGGGAGCCTGATCTGGCAACCTGGCCCAGCGAAGGGCCTCGGCGGCCGGGCACTACTACGTTGGGGTGGGGGAGGGGGGCCGGAGGGGTCGGCGGAGGCTGCTGGAGGTCTCGGCTAGATTAAGACCTTCTCTCGGAAATTAGCACATACACACACATACACACACACATACATACACACGGCCTCTATTCAACTCTGCCCATGTTGCCCATCAGAGGCAGGAAAGCATGAATAAATACATGAGCGGCATAGAGGCTCCATAGGACCGATAAAAAAGAAAAGGAAGGAAAACATGAATTAGAGGCACTGGAAGGAAGAATGGTAAATTGAAAAAAGAGGGAACAGATGAATAATTTTGATGGGGGATTTTTTTTTTGTACCACAGTAATTGTGATGGGAGTGTGTGTGTGTGTGTGTGTGTGTGTGTGTTGATGAATTATGAAAATCCTTCAAGTCCCTGAGCTCGGGAAATGGAATAATTAGGGGAAGTTGAAGAGCCAAGTTTGGAAATTAAAGCAAAAAGGATATAAAAAAAAATAAAGGGCTGGGAGGTCTGCGAGTTCGCGGACGGGCGGCTTTATGCGTAACTGTGCGACAACAGAGTGACAACAGTGTGACAGTGTGGACGGAGACAAAACGACCAGAGCCTCTGCGTCACTGTGGCTCAGGTCCACTTCCACACTGTCGCCCCTTAAGAAAAACATCAACTCGACCGAACTTTTAGATCAGCCGAGTTGATGTCCAACTTCACAACTCTCATAAAACATTGTGGTTCCAAAGCCAGCGTCCCAGATGTTAGGAAATGAAGAGAAAAAAAACGCCCACCAATGCGCTTGTGCCGCCTTTTATGGAACAAAAGGTTCACATTGCTTCATTTTGTTTCTTATACTTTTGCTTGGTGTCCAACTTGTTGAACAATTTCTTCCCACCTTTATTGCACCTGAAGCTGAAGCAAAGAACATCTCGGAGTTTGTCAACTGTAAAACAGACAGACGGACGTGAGGAGGCGACGCCCGGCTGCTTCATTGGGCGCCGTCAGCTTTTATTTTTTCACTTTGCGGCGGCCACGGCTAATACCTGTGTTTTAGCTGGAGCAGCCTGGCTAGCAGCTATGTCTGCAATAAGACCCCCCGACACCCCTCCCTTTTTTTTTTTTTTTTTACTTTACACCACCTCCTACCTCTTCAGCTGGACTATACTGCGCTTGGGTAGTCAAAGTGTGTGTGTGTGTGTGTGTGTGTGTGTGTGTGTGCGCGTGTCGGCGCTCTCAGAAAGGACCCTGGGACCCTCCTCGACAGTGAGAGCTTTTAGCTCTTCTTCGCTAATGTCCTGAATAATGGCATCTTGATGGAGAGAGTAGGTAGAAAAAAAGAGAAGGGGGGGGGGGGCAGAGAGTGTGTATGGGGGGTAGGGGGGCAGAAGGGGGGGTAGTGATGGTGTGTATGGGGAGGGTGATGTGGGGGGCCCCCACATCCATCGGACCTCCATCAGCCCACTGTCGCCTGTCATTATTCCCTCTCTCCCTCCCTTTTATTTTCATTATTCCCCTCTTTTTTCCCCTGCCTCTCCGTTTTTCAGAATGGGCGGCAGAGAGAGAGAGAGAGAAAGAGAGACAGAGAGAGACAGAGAGAGAGAGAGAGAGAGAGAGAGAGAGAGAGAGGCATCTCAGAGGGTGTTCCAACCTTTTAGAAAAACAAACTTATGATGCCTCATAGTGTGAGGAGAGAGATAGAGCGAGAGAGTTAAATTAGTCCTCCCAGGATTCAGAGAGAGAGAGAGAGAGAGAGAGGGAGAGAGAGAGAGAGAGAGAGAGAGAGAAATCGGCTGTTGAAACGAGCAGAGCAGAAAGTTTCCAAAGTTGGATTTCATTGTTTTGTTTCTTTGCACAAAGGTTTGCTTTTTGATTTCTGGCAGTTCTGACCAAACAATCTATTGTTATAAGACCACAAAAAACCCCACCTACTCCACCCCCCACCCCCCGCCCCGACAGGTGGCATCATCGGGGGCTCCTTCTCTGCAAAACAGGTGGTTCCTGTTTTGCAGTGCGACACTTTGCTGATCTGAGATCAGATCCACTGTGTTTAGCCCTCTGTTGACAGCCCGCAGTCTAAACTGATGATTTCATGGGAACAGATACCCAGAGAGCGGAGCCAAAGCCTGATTGGGGTCATGTGACCCCTAACTCCAGAGAGGTACTCCGCTCTGCCCTTTGTGACATCACAAAGCAAGCAAGGACCAGTCACCGATGAACTTTTCCCACCTTCACGGACGTCGTTTAAAGGCATCGTCTGCTATTTTTGAACCACGAATAAAAATCCCGAAAAACAAAGCAAGCGTTTGTTGCGTCACTCTTCACTTTTCTCTTTTTCTCTTCTTTATTTTTACCCCCGAAATGATGTCAATTTCAATGGTGTCACGGAAGTTGTTTTTCGTCTCATTCAGGCTGCTGGCGGGGGGGCCGAATTCTGGTGGTGAGTGTGTGCGTGCGTGTGTGTGTGAGTGTGTGCGTACGTGCACGGTGCTGTGGGGAAAAACAAAAAAGAAAACACAGTGACAGGCAGATTCTCCCTCTGTCTGTCTGTCTCTACATTCCTGTGTGTGTGTGTTTGTGGGTGTGTGCGTGCGTGTGCATGTGTGTGTGTGTGTGTGTGTGTGTGTGTGTGTGTGTGTGTGTTCCGTCGACGAGCACTCCCTCCCCCAGCAGGGGGTTCACTGCCTCATCAGTCAAGCAAACACAGTGGAGGTCAACAAGTTGAACATTAATACTGTGATTTTCTGCTGCTGACTGTTGAAACAGAATCATTTCTCAGCGTTCGTCCATCACAGCCGAGACAAAGCAAAAGCACAAGTCCATAATTGTGAAAAAATCTATCTAATTTTTTTTTTAAAATCTGCACTGAAATCTGGTTAAGATAAAAAAAAAACTTTTAATTCCTTGTCCTGTTTCAATTACTACACCTGCCTTGTTTCTATGTTGTTTTTTTGCCTTGAGAGCAATATTTTTAACGTGTGTGTGTGTGTGTGTGTGTGTGTGTGTGTGTGTGTGTGTGTGTGTGTGTTCCATACAGTTTTATTTTCCAGCCAATTAGAGCACAAAAAATGCCACACAATCAGCTCGGAGCTTTGCCCCAGCCCTCCACCCCTCCTCCTCGCTAACCACGCCCCCTTTAAAACCTGGATTGTCTTTTTATTTATTATATATTCATATATATTAAAGCGCGGTTTAAAATGCGGGCGCTGCCTCTTGATCCGAGTGTGTATTTTTGTTTGTTTCTTTTAATGCCATCAACTTCGGCACGGTTCCAAAAGTGGGTCGCAGCATTTTGGACAATAACAATATTTGAACAATAACAATAAATGAAAGAAACGCAATAAAGGCAACAAAAAAAGTGTGAGAGCTCGTTCGTTTTTTTGTTTTTTTTTTTGTTTTTTTTAAAATAATAATTATAATAAAAGAAAAAAGATGCGGGCCTATTTGCGTGCAGCCTGTGCGCCATCATCCCTCCATCCATTCATCCATCCTCGGGCGGGATACACTTGTTCGGCTTCAAACATTTCTCCTCAATTCCCCGGCACGGCACGGCACGGCTCGGCTCGGCACGGCAGCGCTTGAAACGGCGGTCCAAGTTCGTGCGGGCGGCGCACGAAGAGTCCCCGTGCGTCATTAAGAGGACGCGGACGATGAGAGTGAGTGTGGATGAGAAAAATGACTTTGGTTTTTTTTCCTCCCGCGGTGTTGAAGTTGATTTCCACCACGTCCCCCGGAGCGCACACACACCTTTGCACGAATAATGCAGGGCACGTTTTTTTTTTATATATATATATATATTTGTATACGTGTGAAACTATTGGGAGACTTGAGCGGCTGCGCGTCAAATTTTACAAGGTAAAGCAAAAAAAAAAAAAAAAGAAGAAGAAGAAGAAAGAAAATAAAATAAAAAATCGATGCAAAATTTCTACAAAATTGCTACAATTAAATTATCACAATTTCTATTCGTTTGTGCGTTGTGTGTGTCCGTGCGACTGCATTGTGGGCCGGTGTGTGTCCACACTGGAGGAATGTTGTGTGGTCGTCCGGGAATTCATTCACAGCGTGGGGTCGTTTAGGACCTTTTCATTTAAAAAAACAAAACAAATGTGATTTTGCTCTGGAGTGAATCGGCGCTTCTTGCAGGGCCTCAACGCGCTTTCTCAGAAAATTCTATTCAAACTCAAGAGAATTATTTGATTGTTGGTGGTGGGGTAAATTCCTGTGTCCCCCTGCGGGTCGGCATGCAGTCACGGAAATTAAAAGGTGCGTCCGCTGAACGCAGACGCCGTGATCTCCAGCACGGACGCATCTCAACTTCTTCCATTTATTGTAAGTAAAAGTGTCATTTACTATAATATTCGGTATTTATGGACTGATGGACACGGCGTGCAGAGAAGGGGCAGACGTTTTCCAGTGGGGCGCACACACATGCACGCAGAAAGAAAGCAATTCAGTCGGCAAAAAAAAAAAAAAAAAACATTAAAAAGGCAAAGCAGAAACACTCAAATGCGGAATTTATTGAGGAAGAGCGCGTAGTTACCTGGAAACAGGAGAGCAAAACAAAAATAACGTGACAAAAGTGACAACAATCGTCCAAATAACTCTCCTCATCACAATCTGTGCCTTATCAATATACCGGATTTTATCCGGAAAAAATAAAAACAAATGTTTAATTTGCCCCGTCGTTAAAAAGAATGCACATGTTTTTATTTGTCTTTGAAGAAAATAATAATAAAAACTTTGTCTCTATCTAATGTACGTGTTTTCTCCGAAAACGCAGGGTTGGTTTTTCCTTTCTTTCTTTCTTTCTTTCTTTCTTTCTTTCTTTCTTTCTTTCTTTCTCGCACCTGATCCTCCTGCTTTCCTTGCGCGCTGCCCGTCCGGAGGGAAGGGGGCGCTCCTTTTATATATATATATAATTCCATATATATATATATATATATATATATATATATATATATATATATATATATATATATATATATATATATATATATATATATATATATATATATATATATGGAATCCCAATGTCCTCCCCATCTCTCCCCCGCCAGCCCTCTCCACCCACTAGCACCCCACCGCCCCCACCCCGCCGCTTCCGCCTCCTTATTGGTCGGGTGGAGCCGTTACCTCACTCCGGGGCCGGTGACGCAACGTCTTGGCGTGTCCTTCATGTGCGCCTCGTCTTGAGTCTTGCCCGCGAGTCTTTTGCCGCCGTCGCTGCGGAGCGGAGCAGCAGCAGCAGCAGCAGCAGCAGAGGAGAAGGGGTGCGCTCGATAATAGACACAGCTCATCCCGGGAGGAGAGCGGAGCGAGCGAGGTCCCCTCTCTTTGCTCTTCTATAAATCTCAGTCTCTCTCTCTCTCTCCCCCTTTCTCTCTCTCCTTTTCTCTCTCTATCTCTCCCTCTCGCGCACACGCTCTCGTGCCCGCCCGCGCATACGTCTCGCCCACTCCCTCCCTCCCTTCTGGTTTGGTGGTGAAAGTGCGCCGCAGATCTTGGAGCGCGGATCCCTCTCCCCGTGTTTTCTCCCCGAGAAGCGAGTCGACGGACAAGTGAGTACGATCGGCCTGCGATTCAGCTCCTTTTTCTGGAGATTGTTGCGCGCGTTTGTGTTTGTGTGCAAGCGTGTGTGATTTGTCCGTCGTGTTAGTGTGAACTTCGCCTTCGCTGCTAGAACACGGCACCATCCCTCCCAACCCGGATCCGGACGGTTTAAAGCAGTTTTTTTTTTTTTTTTTAATTAAATGTAGTATTATTAATGAAATATTTCCATCTTACAGTATATCCCGCCCTCACACGCCGTTTGCCCTGTATTTTAAATGTGACGCGAGCAAAATTCAACCTTGATTTTGTTTCGTTTTTTAAAGCGACTTTGTGCGTCACTCACTCCGGCTCTCACTTCTGTGCCGAGTTCAACTTCTCGCACCTGCCGTGGCGATTCGAAAAAATATATATTTAAAAAAGACCAACAAAAAAACAAGCCGTCGCAACCTGTTTAACGTCTCTGGCGTAACTTTGCGATGAAAGTGTTTTTGTCGAGAGCCGAGTTGAGATTTTAAGTAACATTTGCGTGTATTTAAAAGTTAAATCATTTTCTCTTTTCAGCTCGGCAATACGATCATTTGGTGAAAGAGGACTTTTTTTTTTTTTTTTTTTTTTTTCCAATAAAAGAGAATTGTCCGACGACTGAATACACCACGCGCGATATTTGTCACTCGTGGTGCATTTTACGCTGTGCGTAAAAAGTGAGAGCAGCGCTTCTCTCCGCTCCGTGCGCGCAGCAGCCCGACGCAGACAAGTGAAAACGGCCGTCAACTCCATTTCCAAACCGTCCGTACGGACCCAGAGAGTGGCAACAGTTTGATTTATGCCTCAGGTGTCTCCATGAAAGCACTTGAAAAGGGTCAAACTTCAGTCTTGCCTTTCAAAAAAAAAAAAAAAAAAAAAAAAAAATATCCAGAGAAAGTCTTTCAATTGTCTGAACAAGTGTAGGAACAAGAAAAGAGGAAAAAATAACCTTCTTTGTAAATGATTTTCCATTTCCAGTTAATTCGTCGGCCACTTCCCATTTCGGGTGTAGCATGTGCAAGGGGGGCCGAGTTCACTCCCGCTCTCCACCGAGTTCTGATTAAAATAAGGTTTGTAGTTTCACACAAAAGCCACACACACTTTCTCACATCTCCTTTCGCTGCTAACCGTGTGCGACACGTGACGTCTATTTGCGACGCTCACCGCCTTGGTGCGGGTCCAGCTCTCAGTTCTTCCGGAGTCATAGCTGCAGTATGAAACAATGAATCTACCTGTCGGTTGCCTCACATTTTCCTCCCCGCCACCCCCTACATCCCAAAGAACAAACAAGGAACTCTCGTCGTACCTCGACCCGTTGTCCGCTTGGACATTTTCACCACGCACGGCGATTTCAAAGTTTGCTGGATCTTTGCACTGTCCCCCTAATCTGGACTCTCACGGTGTGTAACACAAAGAGCACAGTGTGTACGCAAGTGGGGCTTGTGTGTGTGTGTGTGTGTGTGTGTGTGTGTGTGTGTGCGTATGTTTGTGTGTGTGTATCTGGGTCACTGCCGGCCACTGAACGCCTCCCCGTCCACAGCAAACAACTCGCAGGTCCTCCTGGTCAAAGTTTCTTTTCCCCCGACAAAAGACATTGTGGCGCTTTTAGTCGATTTTTTTCTGTGGGAGGTCCACACAACACAAACACACACTCAAATTTACAAACGCACCGGCTCTGTCAAACTGTCATGATGAGCAGCTTTAATTTGTGAGATATTTCCCTAGGCTGGACCCCGGAGACACTCGCAAAGCAGATGCAAAGCGCTTAACTTTCCTGCCAGTGTGTGTGTGTGTGTGTGTGTGTGTGTGTGTGTGTGTGTGTGTGTGTGTGTGTGTGTGTGTGTGTGTGTGTGTGTGTGTGTGTGTGTGTGTGTGTGTGTGATTTCATGAAGAGGCAAACACAGCGGCGACCTCGCAAAAGACACGCATACACATACACACACAGAGCTCTTTTTGTATTTCATTTTTTAGAATGATAAAAATTGATCTGAACAGGGGTACTCGGTGTGATCTCTGGTGTCTAATGGTTGAAATCCTGGTACACACAATAAAAGCAACACAATTCCTTTTAAACTCACTGCTGTGATGCTAGAATAAAACCACAATTACATTGCTGCTTTTTCCCAAAGAAAAGCTCACGGAGATGAGTCTTGTCTTACTACAAGGAAAAGACAAAGGGAGCATCAATTGCTGTTGCCGTGGATGGCTTATAATACCTATTTCGTCGCTCTGGATTTTCCCAGACCGACGAGAGGTGTACGCAAATGTCTGAGAGTAGTCTTGAAACTGCAGAGACTACTTTCACTTCTCACACCACATTTTTCTACCTCGGCTGTTGTGACCGCAAGTTGTGCTTTTGATGCCAAAAAAATTAAAATCTTTCATCGGTGCAGTTTGTCAAGAAGATTATTACAGTCAAAGTCTCTCTGTCTGTCATTGGCCAGATCCAGATTGGAAACCTCTGTTGTCCCCTACTGTGCGTGTCTGTGAGGGACCCTGGGTCATGTCCGTTTAGCTGCCCTGCGTGATGCCTGATCATGACAGCGCCACCCTGCTAACCAGACAGACAAAGCGCAGACGCGTCGACATCGGGGTGAAGAGGACGGTGGGCAGCGTGATCTTCGCCCGCGCTAGGGAGACCCTGCTGGAGCGCATCAACCAGTCGCACGCCATGGACCAGGACGGTGACTGCCCACTGGTGGGCCACGGCCCGTCAGCGGCGGCCAACGGCGACAGCGAGAAGTCCAACGTGCTGCGGAAGCTGCTCAAGAGGGCCAACTCGTACGAGGACTCCATGATGCCCTTCCCGGGCGCCACCATCATCTCACAGCTGCTGAAAAGCAACATGGGCAAGAACGGGGGCAGTGACTCGGGCTTCCAGGTACTTGATTCAGGAAGTCCTGAACTTCCTCGCTGGCACTCCGACTTGTCTCTTGCTAGGTGGCAAATAACGGAGTCTTTCTCTTTGCACACAGGGGAGCGGTAACCTGTCCAGCGGCGGCTCGGAGATCCAGGCCGAGGACGGCTGCAGCAACTCCTCCCGGGAGAGGGACAGTCCCTCCGACTGCCTCTCCCCGGGGCCTCCCCTCCCTCCGCCACCCTCCTCCTCCTCCTTCGGGAGGCAGCAGCCGCACAACTCGCACGCTCCCTCACAGCCGCTCTCCCTCTCGTCCTTTGACCTGGACCGACTGTCAGACGAACACCTTCGTGCCAAGCGGGCCCGGGTGGAGAACATCATCCGAGGTATGAGCCACTCCCCGCTGGTCCGGCCAACTGCCGGGGACCACAGCCAGGAGGCCAACAGGGACAACGAGGGTGGTGGTAATAGCGGCGGGGGTGACCACAGGGTGGACAGCAACGGCCACGACCACCGACGGAGTGATGGCCCTCCCTCCGTCCTCAGCTCCCCAGGATCACGGGGTGGCCCAGTGAACGCAGGAGAGGTTTACCGGGAGAACAAGCGGAAGCAGCGGCTGCCACAGCAGCAGCACAGCTTCACCCAGCTGGTCTGTTCCAGGCAGGAGCAGCGGCAGGAGGAGAGGCGGCAGCTCAAACTGCAGCTGGAGGACATGCAGGTCAGAGGACGTGACTCATCCTCGCCAAGTAGGTCCTCTGGTTTTCTGCTCGCGGTTGACATTCTCCTCTCCTCTTTTTATATTTTCCAGAAACAGCTGCGCCAGCTCCAGGAGAAGTTCTACCAGATCTATGACTCTGAGACCGAGGAGGAGGAGGAGAACGGCGAGAACGGAGAGGCCGACCGGGTCAGGGAAAGAGAGGAGGACGGCAACTTGTCCGAGGACAGTATCCGCTCCGACGGCCTGGAGGAGAGGCACCGGGACCGCGGACGCAATGGCCACGATGATCTGTCCGATCTGGACCCGGGCCTGTTCCTGGACCGGGCCAGGGCGCTCCTCCGGGAGCAGGCCCTGATGAACGGCGAGATGGAGGAGGATCTGGACGGAGGGAGGGTGGAGGAGGAGGTGAGGAGTGGTGGTGAGAGGGCGATGAAGAGGCGAGGAGGTCGGCACCTTGCTGAGACGCTGAAGCAGGAGCTGAACTGCGCCGTGTCACAGGTGGTCGACACCGTGGTCAAGGGCTTCTCGTCGCCCAAGCAGGCTGCCGCTGCGGCCGCCGTCCACCACATGGGTTGCCACACCAGCACGCCAGCCGCGCCTTCCTCCTCCTCCAACTCCTCCTCCTCCTGCCCACCGCCGTTCGCCCCGCTCCATTCCCTCACTCCGGACTCACGCTTCAGCGGCGGCGGCGCCCTCGCCCTCAGCCTGAACGGCGACGGCAGCCCCACCCCGAACTACCACTCGGCCAACCAGAGGCTCCACTGCTTTGGCGATGTCATCGTGCCCAGCCCTCTGGACTCATTTGGCGGCTTGAGCGGCCGGCTGAGTGGCGTGCCCACGCCCAATGACCAAACCGAGGCGCTGCCACTGGTGGTGCGCAAGGGTGGCAGCGGCGGCGGTGCGGGCGGTGGCGGTGAGGTCGTCAACCTCTCAGCCTCGCTGCCTCCCCCTCCTCCCCACCATCCTTCCCTACACGCCCCGCTCACCGCCTCACTGGGGTTCAGCCCCCCGTCCTTTCGCCACCCGTTCCCCATCCCCCTCATGGGCTACCCCTTCCAGAGCCATCTGGGCGGTGGAGACGGCTACCCTCCTGGACCCAAGGACCACCACCGGTCCTCGCCCGACTCCATGGACATGAGCCGGGAGACAGTCAGCCTTAGGACCAAGATGGCTGCGCTGGGGGGAGGCCACCTGGGCCACCATCACCACCACCACCATCACCACCACAGGCAAAGCTCCCCCAGCCACCAAGAGGCTTTGTCCTTGTCCCTGATCAAGTCCGAGTGTGGCGACCTGCAGGACATGTCCGACATATCGCCCTTCTCCAGCAGCACCGTATCCTTCCACCAAAGGTTTGTATGTTCAAGAAAAAGAGACGAGCATGGTGGTACTCTAGGTACCACGACACGGCACACAGGGCATGCCACTTTTTAAAACCTTCCGGTCAAAGCAAATAGGCCTTGTGTGTTTTGTTGGTAGACTGTAGGTTAAAGTGGAGATGGCACATTGAGTTCTCTGTTGCCTGTCTTTGTCTGTTCACAAATCATGCCGAAGTTACCATGAACCTATAAAAAAGCTAAAGATTTTAGCAATTTCAGTAAAAAAAAACAAAAACAAAAAAAAACGAGACAAACAAAAAGATATTATGCTCAGTCTTTATATTATCTCTCAGTTATTTGACATCAAACCAAAATCAAACAAACTGCAAAACTTGCACCTCACACCCCGAAATTCACAACCCACATCTACGCGGCAACTAATTCGGTAACACATTTCTGCAATCCCAGTTGAAAGACAAAGATCACACGGATGCACACATTCCGTAATAGTATATAAAAAAGGAATTCCAATAAATTAAAATGACAAAATTACTATTAAGTACGGGATTTGGACTTTTTTTTAAATTGCAAGGACTTTTTATAATGCCATCAAAACGTGATGATGCCGTTCAAAGGAAGCGGCGAGGAAGGTCTTTAATGACATAAATCAATCTGCATTAATTGGCTCCTCAGCCAACCCGCTTTGTCCGCCGGCCGAGTCGGCGGGGAGGATGAAACGGACGGCAGCGCCGCCGGGGTGTCAGGACCAGGGAGGAAGATTAAACAGGTCGCACGCTGTTCCCTCTGGCGCTTTTAAGTTGCGTGCTGCAGGTTTTTTTGCGGCGTGCGCTGTCGCTGCGAGGAAGGCGAGTCATCACAGACTTCGTACACGAGCGGTCAAAGCAAATTATATTTCACTGCCTCGGAGTGTGTTTGTGTTTGTGTGTGTGTGTGTGTGTGTGTGTGTGTGTGTGTGTGTGTGTGTGCGCGCGCGATATCTACTATGTTCATCTCTTTAAGGTTTTTTATCTGCGGCCCTCCCTCCCATTGTCCATCTCATCTTCTGGCCCTGTTTGCCGGCCTTCAGTTGCTCGGCAGCTGTGTGTGTTTTGCCTTCTTTTATACCACACACATGCACGCACGCACACGCACGCACGCACGCTCACACACACACACACACACACACACACACACACACGCTCTTTTCATGACGTGTGCATGTGGACAGGTGTTTGCAGGTACCTGTTTATCTTTTTGGTCCCTAACCTTTCATATGAAGAGGGCTTCTCCTCGGCGACGCACACAAAAACACACAAAAACACACACACACACACACACACACACACACACACTTTGGCTCAAACAGGCAGGGAGAACAAAGTGAAGAGGGGAAAATAAGACTTTGAACCCCACCAATAGGAACTCCTTGCAGCTGCGACGGCGATCACAGTCTCGCCCCTTCAAAGCCAATTTTCAGATGTCGCTTTAATTAAAGAACAAAAACAAAAAAGACAAGAAAAGAAAGGAAAGACGTAAGTGAAGTGAAGCGCCTCTTGATCCTGCTGAGCCGTTTCATTCCAAAATGCTTTGGCCCCATTCATTCAGACGGAAGAAAAGAAAACATCTTTGAAAAATTGGACATTAGTATTTCAAAGATAGCCGTCAGCCTTTAGCCCCACCCCTTGCTGTTTTGATGGTAAAATATTCAGAAGATTTTGGTTTAATTATAATAAACCACAATGATTTTTCATACTGCACTTCTACCCACTTGCATTAATAACATTATATCCTAAATAATGTTTTGTATCTATTTTTCAAAAAATGGATTTATCAACAAAAAAAAAATCTGTTTCATTTTAATTTTTTTCTGAAGTGACTCTGGACATTCTTGGAGTTTGCTTCATGGAATTTAGTGGCTTTAAATTTTAGTCGCTTGTCGAGAAAATGTATACAAACTACACAAACAACCTTTTTATCAGCTCTAGTGTGCCACTCTTCCATCAACAGCCTCTTTTTAAAGTGGAATTTTAGTCAATTTGTCAGTGGGCAACGTTTCATTTTAGTGTTTTACAGGGGTCGGTGTACACACACACACACACACACACACACACACGCACACACGCAGGTTTGTTTATCTTTAATCCCTTTGTACAGGGCTGAGCAGATGTCCCCCCATTCATTTATGAATTTATCCCCCCCTCCCAATCTATTCTCTCTCTCTCACACACACACCTGGTAGCAAGGTCAAGTTACAGCTGATACAGTGAGTCCTGGATAAAACACACACACACACACACACACACACACACACACACACGTCCGCAGATGTGAATCAGGATGAACAC
>NW_027466156.1:915000-920000 GCF_046127955.1 Nelusetta ayraudi
AAGATCAGGCTGAGGAGGAGCTAGCTTAGCTTAGCTTAGCTTCGCTTCTGCAGACTCTGGCTTGTATCCGTCTGAAGGGGAAACGGAGTCACTTCCTGGTCACGTGTACTTCAACACCACACGACACACCCACTTCCGCCGTCGCCTCCCCAGGGGTGAAAAAAAGTGCGGCGACTCTAAATAACTCCGGCCGCAGAGTTTCCACTAAAAACAAAATAAATGATGATGGCAGAAACCATTAAGCCTTAAGTTGAAAATTAATTTTCCTCTCCCATCACACACACACACACACACACACACACACACACACACACACACACGCACACACACTACTACTACTACTCTACTCCATCTTCCTTTTGTCCTCACCTTTTTTTAGTCTTCTTTTGTTGTAACCTACCCAGAAGGCTCTCTCTCTCTCTATCACACACACACACACACACACACACACACACACACACACACACACACACACCTGTCCTGATTTCTCCTCCTCCTGATTATCTGAACGTCATTTATGTAAAACTTAGAGGTCATTTCACAGTGTTTTCAATCTTTATCATAAATGTGGCCGCTGGGAGACCCCGCCTCCAACCCAGAAAACAACAAACAAGCAAGCAAACAAACAAAACTCAGATTGTAGGTCTTCAGTAGACAACTGGAGACGGTCTGACAGGTCCGACTGATGAACCAGAGATTCTAGAGCAGGGGTGGGCGAACCTTTTGACTGGTGAGGCCACAATGGGTTCTACAATGTGAGGAGGGGTGGGGGGGGGGGGGTGGATGGAGTGTTTTGGTGGGCCACCTCATAGGAGAAAACATGTGCATTAATGTCTATAGAAAATGAACCGAAGCAAAGTTGCAGCAAAATCAGTGTCTTTGAAGCCCCACAATATTTAGCTCTTTGTTGAAATGACTCTCAAAACACTGAACTACAGCTATTTCATGACTTACTTAGGATCAATATAATTTATTAGAGTTTGGCAGGCCGGATTATAAAATCTTAACGAGCCGCATATGGCCCCCGGGCCGTAGTTTGCCCACCCCTGTTCTAGATCGCCGTCAAACAAAGAACGTTCGGCGCTGCGGAGGAGAAAGAAAGAAAGAAAGAAAGAAAGAAATCTAACAACTGCAGCAGATTTTCTGCTACTGTCCTACTGCGGCGCCTGCGACAGGCCAAGGTACGGCCCCGCTGTGGGACCGTGACCTTCCTGCATCGACCCAGACCCCAGCGTACGTTGACCCTGAAGACAAAGACGCTCTCGTCGGGCAGCAACTTCCTCCTCGCCACCACTGCTGCTCAACAACGCAGCGCTCTCCTTACAGACAATACCACCTGCCAGATTCTGTCACTTTAATTATAGCTATCTGCTCGCGCCGTGCATGTGTGTGTGTGTGTGTGTGTGAGCGAGAGAGAGAAAGAGAGAGAGTCTTAGAATCTCAGTTGAGGAGAAGAAGAAAGGGTTCGTCTTTGTCACTGAGCCTGATTGGAGTCACGAGGGGGCATCGTGTGTGTGTGTGTGTGTGTGTGTGTGTGTGTGTGTGTGTGTGTGTGTGTGTGTGTGTGTGTGTGTGTGTGTGTGTGTGTGTGTGTGTGTGTGCCAGTGATTCCCTTCCCCTGGCCCAGCTGTCTCCTTAGCATTAACAATAGGCCCCCGCTAACAAAGACGTGGCCTTCAGCCGCCGTCATGTGATACTGGTGGTCTGCAGCCTCTCGGTCAGATGACCCGCAGCTATTGTCCTCTATACGGGTGACACACACACGGGCGTACGGCACGTGCACGGGAGCCCCTGCGCGCGCTCGCGCACACACACACGAGCGGACGTAGCGACAGGAAGAAGGCAGCGATCTCGGAGGCTCCAGAGAAACTTTCCTGAAACTCTGCAGCGGTCGGAGGTTCAATTTCCCCGCCGCCGGATTCGTGCAAGCGGTCATGTGACTCCCGGTAAAGGGAGAGAGGAGTAGGGGGGGTGATGGGGACCGTCGCCGGCTGCTAACACAGCGCAAAACAGGAAGTCCGGCACCGGATCTGAATAAAGACTACGAGCTGGTTGTCCTTAGAGGGAAGCGCTGCAGAAATGCTGCACAGTGAAGGTGTTGATGAAATATTATCTTTCAAAACAGCTTCTTGCATTTGGTTCTTTCCTTTTTATTAAAGGAAAAAATGATTTAAACTGCAAATGAAGGACTTTATATTAGCAAAAAATTTGAAAAAGCAAGCAGGACAAGCCACCTTGGACTGTTTCATTGTGTGTGTGTGTGTGTGTGTGTGTGTGTGTGTGTGTGTGTGTGTTTAAGTCTGGTTCTGGGACAACAGAGAGGGAAAGTGAGAGAGGAGAGGAGGAAAAAGGAAGCAGATGCTTCTCTGTTGGCACAAAAATGATATGTTTCTGTCTCAAGCACACACACACACACACACACACACACACACACAGTGTGCTCAGTCCGCTGCAGCAGGAGCACATGAAAGAGTTCCAGTATTGTCTCAGAGATAGAAAAAAAACCTAAAAGAAATCTCCTCTGACCAGCAGCAAAGTGGAGCTCAAGGCTGCAGAGCGGATAACATGGCAACCAAATGTCAAGGTGTGCGCGCGTGTGTGTGTGTGTGTGAGAGAGAGAGAGAGAGAGAGAGAGAGAGAGAGAGAGAGAGAGAGAGAGAGAGAGAGAGAGAGAGAGAGAGAGAGAGAGAGAGAGAGTCATCTGAAATTGAAAAGAGCAGCATACAACCAAATCCAAAACAATGCTTTTAAAAAAAGATATGAAGACGGAGCTGGAAAACGATCAGCGGTCATGCGAGGCCCTATAAATTTGAGACCATAAAAAAGCCACAAATTTTCTCTGCCAGGACACACAACACATGCACACAGCGACACACACATACACACACAGACACACACAGACACACACTTGAGCAAACAGGGCCGTCAGCGTCTCAGGGACTTTGAGTGAAACTGAACGCAGAAGGAACAACCCGCACAAATAGAGTCTCTTTCTGTTTGCACACCTTGAGAACCAAGCATATGGTGTTTGTACAGCCATGTCTTAAGAGTTTGTGTGTATGTGTGTGTGTGTGTGTGAGTGTGCACACGTGTGTGTGCACTAGAATGGAGACGGATGAGATAAAAAGGGGGAGGGCGGTCGGGGGAGACGCGAGGCAGAGGAAACAGGTAGCGAGTCGCTTGAGGACGCGCTGGGACTCAAGAGGCCACGCCCCCTGCTGATGAAGTCATGACGGGGGCGAGGCTTGACTCTGAGGAAAGAGAAGGATGCCGGAAAATGAGATGCAGTCAAGTTTAATGTGGAGCGGGTCGAGCGGGTGTCTCCACATGGTAACTCATTATTTATCTTTTTTTTTGTAGTTATTCTTTTTGCATTTTACTGCATTTTACTCCCCTCCCCTTTAGGGAATAGCGCCCCCTGTAGGACAGGTTGTCTTACTGAGGCTGCCTGCCCCCATGATGTCAGCATGGCTGCAGACACAAACCCCAGAGTGTGTGTGTGTGTGTGTGTGTGTGTGTGTGTGTGTGAATAAATAACTGTATATATATATATATTTATATATATATATGTATATATATATATATATATATATATATATATATGTATATATATATATATATATATATATATATATATATATATATATATATATATACATATATATATATATGTATATATATGTATAGTGAGAGAGAGAGAGTCTACGTTTAGTCTAGTACATACGTTTCATAGTGCAAACATCAAAATCGCTGGATAGTTTCAATGTTCTGTACTTACTTATGCCAATATATACTGTATATTTATTTTTCATTATTTCATACCTGAACTTAACAGCAACAGTTTAATTATTAATTTGAACTATATATATATATATATGATTATGTCGACAACATAAATTTGGCGACGTGAGAATTGAAGCATCGATGCGTTGTGTTATTGTAAATTGCTGAACGAGCGGACACCGGCCGCTACATGCTCGTTTGTACCTGCAGTGCAGTACTAAGCGCTGACAATGGTGTTGCTCGTTGTTTACATCCTGCTAAAAACACAATCAGAAGAAGAACGGTTTCTTCTCTGAAAAGGTTCGAAAACTCTGACACAAAGTTTCTAAAGTTTCCGGAAGATTTCATAGAAAATGAAGCAGGGAAACACGTTAGCTGCAAACTCTGCGAAGCTCAGCTAAGCATTCCATGGTAGCACTTCGGCTACACCCCAAACGCTGACACCCAAGTAACGTCGAAGACAGATACTTTGTTGTTATGTTTTAAATTACACGCTTATTTGTACATTTATAATTAGCCTATGATGCAAGTACAAAATAAAATGTTTTCGCACGTTGGAAAATCATCGTACAAGCTTGCGTAGCGAACGATAGTTCTCTGAGGTAAATGCGTATCCTTTACGGCAGTAATTAGGGAGTCACAACTCCTGTCAATACTAGCGTTTACACCGAATTGTAAAACTCTTTCACTCTTTCACTTGTCACTTTTTTCAACTGTGTTATTTAGGGCATATTAAGTTTTAAGAAATGTGTTAACGGTATTTCACTGTGATAAACGTTGCACATAACCTTTAAATCGTGAATGAATATTCCGATGATATTTTACGTTGAGCAATATAACAACTATGTCACAAAAAATGTTTTGCATGTCATTATTTTGATATATTTTTTCAAATGAACATATGCTATCAGTGTACGGCAGTAAAATGCAGGTGTGAAGTCAGGTTAAACAGAAGTCGAAAATAGGTTGCGGAATCTTGAATCTAAAATATACACACAGACATACACATCGCTCACAGCCATCCATTCATAAAACAAAAAGAGTCATGCAAACGAGACAGTGACACGGATGCAAACGACAGGCAACACATTTGCAAATGCAAATGTGGACAGCGGGTGGCGCTGCAGAGGAGCGATCGCATGACGGCAGCGAGCCGGTCGTCCACCCGAGACGCTGTGCTGCAATTATGTAAAGGTGGACATGACATTAGTTTGGGA